>NC_036864.1:7180702-7194546 GCF_002910315.2 Salvelinus sp. IW2-2015
TGAAGATTCCCTACTCATCGAAAGGTGTTGGAACAAATTGAACAAATAATGGAAACAAATTCATGCTAAATGTAGCGTGAAATATAAAAGTCTATACTTGTTCCTGATACAATAGTATTTTGGTTTATGCAAGGTACGCATTTTCACATTTGAGGTTATTCTTTAAATGCACTGAAAAATAAACTTTGAATCGGTTAGGGTTAGGAAAACTTCTTATGAAAAGGAATAATCTACGGCCACCTCAACAACGCAACCAATTGACAAAATAGCACTGTGTCTGTTTTAAAAACTAAATTCATAAGAAAGCAGTTGTGTAACACTCCACTATAGTCAATTTAAACCTTGTAGAAGTTCAAATTAAAACCTGGGAAAGGGAGAAGTGGAAGAGGGACCCTGGACTCAGGGCACAATCTGTCCTGGAAACAGCAAACAGAAGCGGGGGCACCTGGGCCTTGAGCTTCCGCTGGCCTCTCTACAGGTACAATGTGATGAGAATGGCTGGTCTTGAAGGAAGGGCCTGTGAGGGATGGCAACTGAATGTTTAGTTATCAAACCCTTCAAGTCCAACGTGACGGGTTGATAACGTCCCCCACCCATATCACATGTCGAGCTCTGCGGGGGGGGGGGGAGAGATAGAGACAGAGAGAGAAAACAGACAGAGAGGGAAGAACAGGGAATGAGACGGGAAAGGGTAAAGCCTGGGACAGAGAGAAAACAATGAGACGGAAAGAGAGAAGACATATCTCAGCGAGTATGCCAACAGAAAGAGCTCGAAGTGAAACGGTAAGGTGAGTTGGAGAGCTGGGCTGACTGTCCCATTCCAGCTCCCATGTCCTCATTGTTTTGGACTAGGGAGGTCAGAGGTTTCCAGAGCTTACTGAATCACTCTGTAGTGGTGAGAGGAGAGGAGGTAGTACTACTGTACTGGAGTGAAGAGTGAGAGGACGGTAGTACTACTGTAGTGGAGGAGAGGAGAGGAGGTAGTACTACTTTAGTGGAGGGAGAGGAGGGAGGTATAGTACTACTGTAGTGAGGAGAAGGAGAGGAGGTAATAGTACTGTAGTGGAGGAGAGGGAGTGGAGGTTAGTACTTACTGTAGTGGAGCTAAGGAGAGGAGGTGTAACTTGTAGTGGAGGAGAGGAGGTAGTACTACCTGTAGTGGATGAGAGGAGAGGAGGTAGTACTACTGTTAGTGGAGAGAGGAGAGGAAGCGTAATATTACTGTAGTGGAGGGAGGAGGTAGTACTACGTAGTGAATGAGAGGAGAGGAGGTAGTACTACTGGATTATGGATGGGAGGAGAGGAGGTAATAGTTACTGTAGTGGAGGAAGAGGAGAGAGGTATAACTACTTGTAGTGGAGGAGAGGGAGGTGTAGTACTGTAGTTGGAGGAGAGGAAGGGTAGTACTACCTTGTAGTGGAGGAGAGGAGAGGAGTAGTACTTACTGTAGTGGAGGAGAGGAAGGAGGTAGTACTACTGTAGTGGAGGAGAGGAGAGGAGGTAGTAGTACTGTAGTGGAGGAGAGGAGAGGAGGTAGTTTACTACTGTAGTGGAAGGATTGAGAGTAGTAGTACTGTAGTGGAGGAGAGAGTAGTACTACTGTAGTGAAGGAGAGGAGAGGAGGTAGTACTACTGTAGTGGAGGAAGAGGGAGGAGGTAGTACTACTGTTAGTGGAGGAGAGGAGAGAGGTAGTAGTACTTAGTGGAGGAGAGGAGGTGTTATACTGTAGTGGAGGAGAGGAAGGTAGTGTACTGTAGTGGGGAGGGATGGAGGAACGAGAGGAGGTAGTACTACTGTATGAAGGAGAGGAGAGGAGGTAGTACTACTGTAGTGGAGGAGAGGAGAGTACTACTGTAGTGGAGAGAGGAGAGAGGGTAGTACTACTGTAGTGGAGCGAGAGGAGAGATCGGGTTATAGTACTGTAGTTGAAGGAGAGGAGGGTATAGACTGTACTGGAGGGAGAGAGGGTAAGTAGTACTGTAATGGAGGATAGGAGGTAGTGTACTGTAGTGGAGGAGAGGATGGAGGGGGTATTAAGTTAAAAAACTACCTGTAGTGAAGGAGAGGAGAGTAGTACTGTACTGAGGAGAGGAGAGGAGGTAATAGTTACTGTAGTGAAGGAAGAGGAGTGGTATTAGTACTGTACTCGGAGGGAGAAGGAGGTGTAGTACTGTGGGAGGAGGGAGGTAGTAGTTACGGTACTGGAGGAGAGGAGGGGAGAGGAGGAAAGTGTACTGTAGTGGAGGAGAGGAGGGTAGTAGTACTGTACTGGAGGAGAGGAGGTGTAGTACTGCTACTTGGAGGAGAGGAGAGGAGGTCAGTAAGGCTACTGTATGGAGGAAGGGGATGATATAGTACTGTAGTGGAGGGAGAGGAGGAGTAGTACTGTACTACCCAATACGGGAGGAAGAGGACGGGTAGTAGTACTGTACTGTGAGGAGAGGATGAGGATGTAGCTAGTACTGTAGTGGAGGAGAGCGAGAGGAGGTAGTAGTTACTGTAGTGGAGGAGAGGGTAGTAGTACTGTAGTGGAGAGAGGGGGTTAGTAGTACTGTAGTGGAGGAGAGGCGGTAGTAGTACTGTAGTGGAGGAGAGGAGGTTAGTAGTATCTGTAGTGAGGAGAGGACTGGTAGTAGTACTGTAGTGGAGTGAGAGGAGGTAAGTAGTACTGTAGTGAAGAGAGAGGGAGGAGTATACTGTTAGTGAGGAGGGGAGAGGTAGTAGTACTGTAGTGGAGGAGAGGAAGAGGAGTGGGTAGTAGTACTGTAGTGAAGGAGAGGGAGGGAGGTAGTAGTTAACTGTAGTGAGGAGAGGGAGAGGAGGTAGTGTCTGTAGTGGAGGAGAGAGGTTAGTAGTACGTGTAGTGCGAGGAGAGAGGTAGTAGTACTGTGTGGAGGAGAGGAGGTAGTAGTACTGTTAGTGGAGGAGAGGAGAGGAGGTAGATAGTACTGTACTGGAGGAGAGGAGGTAGTAGTACTGTAGTGGAGGAGAGGAAGGTAGTGTACTGTAGTGGAGGGAGAGGAGAGGAGTAGTAGTACTGTAGTGGAGGAGAGGAGGTAAGTAGTTTACTTTGTAGTGGAGGAGAGGAGAGGAGGTATTAGTACTGTAGGGAGGAGAGGAGGGAGTAGTACTGCTTAGTGGAGGAGAGGACGAGTAGTACTGTTAGGGAGAGAGGAGAGGAGGCAGTAGTTACTGTAGTGGAGAGAGGAGTAGTAGTACTGAGTTGGAGGAGAGGAGGTAGTAGTTACTGTTAGTGGAGGAGAGGAGGCAGTATACGGTATGGAGGAGAGGAGGCGTCAGTACTGTAGTGGAGGAGGGACGAGGAGGTAGTAGTACGTAGTGGAGAGAGGAGGTAGTAGATACTGTAGTGGAGGAGAGAGGTTATAGTACTGTTAGTGAAGGAGAGAGGGGAGAGGAGGGGGAGAGACAGAGATGTTGAGAGAGAGGAGAGGGGGAATGGAGGGAGAGAGCAGACATTTGGGAGGAGGTGAAAGAGTAAGAAGAGGGGGAGAAGGGAAAGCAGAGGGGAGAGAGAAAGAAAGAAGTAGACAGGAGGACAGTAGGTGGAAGTTCAGAGAGATGAGAACAGAGATAGACAGATGGAGACAGAGAGGGCCTTATTTTAGTGCCTCAGTCTCTCCTGCCTCCAGTATTTCCGCTGAGGGAGGAGAAAAAGATTGTTGGTGTTTTTTGTGCAGGCTGGATGCCAGTCAGAGCAGACTGATCTTCTCTCTCGCCAGGGCTTGCCTCAGTTTCACAACAACCAAGAGGAGTCCAGGTACCACACAGAGGAGCTTGCCTGAAGAGTGAGAGGGGTCCTCTGAGACTCTTGGAGGGACGAGCTTGCTGTTCTGCATCTCTTTTCCAGAGTCGCCATCATCACTGTCCCGGGTAAATGCGCTCTGAGCTGTGTGTGCCTGTGCACGTTGCATGCGCGCGTAATGTACGTGTGTGCCGTGCGTGCGGGACCAGTTGTTGCCTCCTCTTTGCTGGGTGGTTGGATTCACACAAGCACAGCGCCCATAAAGCTTTCCACTTAAAAGGGACCCTTTTTAAATAGACCCTTTTAAAGGGCTTCCCAAGGTATAATATCAAACGGGTAGGACGTTTTCAAAGCCTCGCTGCCAACAATTTATACAACTATTAGAGCTAAAGTTCCTCTTCAAAGAGGCCTCTTTAGATGCCTGATTCGTCCCTCTATAGCTGCCGTTAGGTTCTGATGTCAGAGCGGGCAAGTAAAAGAAAAATTTCAGTTTTGAAGAACTAACTTGGAAGATTTCCATCTCTTACATAGTGGGCTTTTAAGATGTACGGAGCAGCTCCTCACTACTGTATAGGAGATTATTTTGTTTAACGGACTGGCAATCATACAGTATAAACCACTGAGACGGTTTGAACTGGTTAAATCAACACAATCGGTGCTTTGGTTGTATTGCATGGAAGATGTAGGCATCTATAGGTAGATACCATTGGACGGCTGTAGCAACTTCGTAGCAAGCATTAAGGCGCCCTTGTCCCTTTCAACTAAAAACTGCAGGCTCGTTGGAGGAAAAACCACACACACCACACACCCCCCTCCCTCTTCCTCTTTTCCGGTCCGTGCTCTTGTAAATTGCCATTTTAATTAAATCTGTTCAGTCTTCTCTCTCTTCTCTCTCTCTCTCTTCTCTCTCTCTCTCTCTCTCTCTCTCTCTTGCTCCGTCTTCTCTCTCTCTCTCTCTCTCTCTCTCTCTCTTCTTCTCTCTCCAACTGAAACCACATGCTATAGGTACTTAAGCATGAATTATCATGAGTGCTTTTTCTTCAACGGCGCCTGCATTGATGTCCTTCAAACTTGAGCACTCCCCTATTCCAATACCCTCCCCATCTCTTCCTCAAATACAAGACGGCGCCAGGACACTTTTCTCCTCTCTCTCTCTATGTCTCTCCCTCTCCTCTCTCCCTCTCTCTCTTCTCTCTGTCGTGGAAGTGGAGTCTCAGACGAAAGCAAAGGGATATTATGATTTTCCTGTGTGTTCATAATTAAAAGGACCCCAATTGGGACGCGCCAGTAATACCACCCAGTAAACACAGGGCCTCTCTCTTGCTGTTCATTAGTTTGAAACTGGGGTGGAGAGGAGGGCAGGAAGCTGGGTTGTTCGTTCACTTTAACAGAGGTCCAAGCTGTTCATCTCTGTTACCGTTTTTTACAATCCCTTTGGCCACTATTTCAGAACCTTGTGGTCATTTTTCAAAACTCTAAGACCACAAAATCAAAACGGTCATCACTGTAACCACAGGCTGTCCAATGTTCAAAAACCATTGGCATTGTGCATTTCATATCTTTAAAGAAACCTTGCACGTGCAGAATCATTGGTTCAAATAACTAATCTTATTCATGAAAATACCATAGGAACATTCATTTAGATCTCCCACACACAAGATACCGATAGTTTTCACTGTTGTAGTTGTTCGTCAATCATTAAATATTGTAGTACCAAAATATGTGATACATGTTTCATTATTGGTACCACAACGTAAAGTACATCACTGTTAAAAGAGGAACTAGTAAAGAGAATTACTACCAGACAGTGGAATCATTAAACAACATCTGAAATGTATTGATTAATACAATAAAATCACTAATAGGTTTCTTTTGAATCAAAGCAAAAATAATTAGCTTACAAAAAAGAAAAAAAACTACAGTAAAACATCAATGCAATGTTCCTCACCTGCTTACTGTTAAAAAAGCAAACAAAGGATACTACTGTCCTGTATTTCCATCAAACCTGTCTTGCTGGATGTTGGCCATAGGTTCTCATCTTTCCAATCCAAGATGGCGTAGCAGTCGGACGTGTCTCTTTGGTCTTGTCCTGTTCCCGTGTAAATAGTCTTCGTATTTTTCGTATACATTTCGTATATATTTTAATTTCACTTTCATCTAGGAACTGACATATTACATTCCTACATTCCGCCTCACCCAATGTGGTACGGGACCTTGTTATTTTTTATACTTTAGAACCCGTAACCCCAATCAGAAGCTAGCCAGGATAACTAGCAGCTACTAGCTAGTAGTCAGTAGCCACTGCTCCGCGTCTTCACCCTTCAACTTCGGACACAGCCAGCTTCGAATTACCGGGCAAATACCTGCCAAGTCTGCAAGCGCGATATCAACCCAGAGCATATAGGAACTGCTTTTTCTCTCCACATTCACCGGATTCCTGACGCAAGCTCTGGACAATTATACCGTATCATCACAGCTAGCTAGCTGCAACCGAGTGTCTACTACTGGCTAACCACCTCTGTCCCGGAAGCAAGGCACCAGTTAGCCTTGGCTAGACCTCGAGCTAGGCCCGATCTGCCGGCTAGCTGAAGAGGTCTACCAGCGAATTCTTGGGCTACCATACCAGCTACAAGCTATTTAGGCCATTTTTTTGCCGCTGCTTAGTAGCTTTCACCTTCTTGCACAGACACCAAGCCCCTGCTTATTAGCCGGATATTACCCACCAATTTACCAGCATCGGACTGTCTCTCGACAACAACGCCGGCATTCCTGCCGTAATCCCTGAGCCACTACTTTCTGATCCTCACAGCTAGCTTGTAGCTAGCGCAGCTAGCGCCACTGCCACGAAGCTAGCACCAGTTAGCAAACACAATTTACAATCACAACCTCTCTTTCGCCATCGCCATCTGGCTTCCGGATTCTCTGTCGACACGACCACGTCTGAGCAGACCCCTCCGTCTGAGCAGACCACCCCCGGGGCTTACTAACTTTTAACTTCCGCGTGCTTAGCTTAGTGGAGGCCTCCCTGCTCCATCTACGCTGCCCCCTGGGACCACTATGATCACTTGGCTACATAGCTTGATGCATTGCTTGACTGTCCCATTAAATTCACGTTACTCCATTCTGTTTAATTTGTGTTTTATTCTGTCGCTCTTGTCTTTAACTCAGGATCTGTGTTGGTAGTTAAATCCGACCCTCTCTGCCTAGTCGTCGCCATTTTTTACCTTGTTGTTTGCTGTGATAGACTAGCACCCTTTTATTGCTGCTGTTTATTTACCTGTTGTTTAGCTAGCTCTCCAATCAGACCTGCAATCACTTTATGCCTTATTGTATGTCTCTCTCAAATAATTCAATATGCCTTGATACTGTTGTTTCAGGCCTAGTTATCATTATTCATGGTTTTGGTTTTGCAAATGACCCTGTATTCCACTCTCCGTACCTCTATACCTCCTGGTCCCACCCCCCACCACATGCCGGTGACCTCAACCCATTGAGACCGGCATGTCCAGAGATACAACCTCTCTTATCATCACCCAGTGCCTTGGCTTGGCTCCGGCTGTACCCACGCCCCACCATACCCCTGTCTGCACATTATGGCCCAGAAGAATCTATTCTACCACGCCCATAAATCTGCTCCTTTTATCTTGTCCCAACGCTCTAGGCGACCAGTTTTGATATCTTTAGCCGCACCCTCATCCTACTACTCCTCTGTTCCTCGGGTGATTTGGAGGTAAACCCAGGCCCTGCATGTTCCCCAGTCACTCTCATTTGTTGACTCTCTGCTTGATCGAAAAAGCCTTGTCTCATGCATGTCAACTTATCAGAAGCCTTCCTCCCTAGTTTGCCTTACCTCACCTTTAAGCACAACTCTGCCCAACCCTGATGTCCTTGCCGGTGTCGAATCCTGGCTTAGGAGCCACCAAATTCTGAGATTTCCATACCCAACCTATAAACACTTTTAAATTCCGTCAAGATAGAAACTGCCAAAGGGGGAGGAGTTGCAATCTACTGCAGAGATAGCTGCAAAGTTCTGTCATACTTCCAGGTCTTATGCCCAAACATCTCGAACTTCTAATTTAAAAATTTAATCTCTCCAGAAATTAAGTCTTCTCCACTGTGCCGCCTGCCTTACCGACCCCCCTCAGCTCCAGCTGATGCCCTGGACACCATCTGTGTAATTGATCGCTCCCCATCTAGCTTCAGAGTTTGTTCTGTTAGGTGACCTAAACTGGGAATATGCTTAACACCCCGGCATTCCTACAATCCAAGCTTGATGCCCTCAATCTCACACAAATCATTCAAGGAACCCACCAGGTACAACCCTAAATTCCGTTAACATTGGGCCACCCTAATAGACTATTATCCTGACCAAACCTGCCCTCCAAATACACCTCTGCTGTCTTCAATCAAGATTCTCAGCGATCACTGCCTCATTGCCTGTAATCCGCCACGGTGCCGCGGTCAAACGACCACCCTCATACTGTCAAACGCTCCCTAAACACTTCCCCGAGCAATCTCTCTTCCATCTTTCAGATTGATTCTTTAGAAAGGAGATGCTTGAGGACAGTAGTGTTAGATTTGTCTGCAAAGGGGGCTCCTAGCACCCCTATCTAAAGAGGTAGTTTGGACCCCTAATGAGGCACATGAAGGGCCCCCATGGTCTGTTACTCTCACCACACCACAGAGTGGGGGGGGTGTTGTCTTGGTAAACGTCCTTGTGAGAGAATGCATTCCGTGGGTATTGAAGTCCCAGTGATGTTTTCTTTAGAGGAGGACCCACTCCCCCTCTCGCTTCATCCTCTTAGTGCCCTCCCTCTCTCCATCCATCTCTCTTTTCTTCTGCCCAACATGTCACCTCAATGACCATTTTGGGTTTTCTTTTGATGAAAAATATATATATATATATATTTTTAAGAACATCAAGGTGTCTAAGTAACTTTGATGTGCTCGCCCACACTCGTACTTACGCTCATCACTCACTCACACACACAATACATTCATCATAAGACATTCGTCATCTGATCCCTGCTCCCGACAGGGAGAGATTCCAAAATATTCTCAAAAGTTCCGTGTAACTTGTCCAGACCCTTCCCAGACCCTAATGATATCTTCGGCTGCGTTTTCCTGCTCCACTCCCCTGGCCCCCAAAGTCTCTTCTGTTCCCCCCCCTCTCATCTCCCCTCTAATGAAGATTTAAATACTGGGGGCATTTAAGTTATTAGTGCGCCGGGCTGCTGTGTAAATCAATGGGCCGGGGCTGAAGCCACATCAAACGGGTGGGATGTACAGCCACTGGGACTGAAAGAACAGAACCTCAGATCACCACTGAACTGTGGAGGGAGGAGAGGAGGACTGGGGGAGGAGGGAGTTGGACTGTGTAGATCCGTTAAATTAACACTTGGCTTAATTGATCCTGGCATATGCTCTCTGACTGGGACTTGTCTGTGTGTGCGTGTGTGCAAGAAATTGTGCGTCTGTGAACATGTGTCTGGGAGCAGCTCTTTAATGTGTAATACATAATGACCCCCTGACCCTCAGTGCACTCAGCCAGGAAGTCAGAGAGCATGAAACCGGCTTTGTGCAATTAGGGAAGGAAAACATTGGGATCCACGGCCTCCGTTTGATAAGCCTCCGTCCCTCCCTCCCTCTCACCCCTGTCTCTCTCACACACACACACACACAACAACACACACACACACACACACACACACACACACACACACCACACACACACACACACACACACCACACACACACACCACACACACACACACACACACACACACACACAGCACGACACACACACACACACACACACACACACACACACACACACACAGAGAGAGAGAGGAGAGAAGTGTGATTGTAAAATGACTGTGTGGATCTACAGAGTTAACTGTGCTCAGCTCTGTCCGGCCAGCGCTAACCGCGACGCCTCTGAGCTATCCCCACGAGCGGATGGAATGGGAGGCAGGCATGTTTAACACATTTCTTTTGCTCAAAAAATCTCACAGCACATGCGCCTTGAGGAGTCCTGTAGTGTGTTTGTGATGGAGGGGGAACTTCACCCCTTCATTGTGTGAATGAGATGTTTAAATAGGCCTTTTCCCATCAGCCCACTCTCTGTTAGTCCAACTCGGCTGCTGTCAGGCTCTTAAGCCCATCAGTCAATCGGTCCAGACATGGTTATGACCCCTCGTCAATAGGGTTTCAAAAAACCAGGGAACTTTCAATAAATTCACTGGTTTTCCAGCAACACGGTTGAGGACTCCCGGAGTAAGCAGGAAATCCAGAACCTTCCAACCACGATTTCTGGAAAACCAGAAAATGTTATTGAAAGTTCCCAGAAGAATTTTACAAACCATAACCCATCAATGTTTCTAGCATGGCTCGTTCTGGGGCTGTAGGATGAAGCACATCGAGACAGTCATCTGATTCATCTTGCAAAGACCGTTGGTCTTCAACTACAGGTCTACAGACCCATCTACCACTAATATGATTTCTCTCCACCCTCCACCTCCCTCTCCCTCCCTCCTCTCCCTCACAAAACCAACACAATAAACACCTAAAAAACATCCTCTAAAGCTTCAAAAACCTACCACCCCTAAAAACCTCATCCACAACTAAAACACAAACCTACACAAAAAATCAAAACAAACAACACCTCACTCCTCCCTCCCGCCTCACTACTCCCCCTCGATTAACCGACCACCTCATCTCCCCTCCCCTAAACCCATCTCCCACTCCTCAATCTCGCTTCCTCCTGACCTCCCTCCTCCCTTCCCTCAAGGAAGAAGACGCATGACAACGCCTGCCCACATCTGCAGGGAACCCCAAGCTGGAAGGGCGTGGCTTCGCGAGTGCCGCCCAGGTTCGAGTTGGCAAAGAACCCAAAGAGTACTGCTTCACTGTACGTACCATTCCACGGCTATCACCCACCACAGGAGACCCTAAACAGCCCTGTGGTGATAAGATATATGCGGGCTTTGGAACATGTTCAGTTGGGTCCACCACTCCAGAAGCACAAGGCTCAATGCCATGACTGTAGTTTCTGGTGTTCCTACTGTGTCCTGTTGGTGTTATTCTGTCTTGTTTCTCCTCTCTCTTTCTCTCTGTCCTCTCCTCATGGTCACTCTTCAGTCTCTCTCAGCTCTCTCTCGTCTCTCTCTATTTCTTCTCATTCCTCTCTCTCTCATCTCTCTCTCTCTCTCTCCTCCTCCTCTTCTTCTCTCATCTCTCTCTCTCTCTCTCTCTCCTCTCCTCTCTCATCTCTCTCCTCTCTCTCTCTCTCTCTCTGCTCTCTCTCTCTCTCTCTCTCTCTCAGAGCTGTGCTCTGCCTCACCAGTGTCTCCTAGAACAGATCACCCTCATTTGATTAGATAAGCAGCAACCACCTCGGGAGGCAGGACTGCGAACTAACTGCAATGGGTTTTTAGAATTGATTTATGCTACAGTGCTAGCTATCACTGAGCCAGACAATTATAGATTCAGTAAGCCAGTATAGCAATAATCTGAATTATCATGAAAGCATATTAAGGATGTTCAAAAAAAAACTTCACCTCATACTATTTTCATCCTGTGCGCTGAGCCACGGAATTTAAATTCAACTCATGATAGCCATTCAGGAGGGGAAAATAAGCTTTTTATTAAGTTACATTTTATTTGGTAACACATTTTTCCTGCTTAAAAACGCCCAGTGAAACATTGTGAAATCCTCCACTCTTATCTCATGTGTCCACCGACTGAAGAGGAAGAGGTTTGTTATAGTCGCGGACGTTATAGTTTAATTTGCGGTGTGAAGAGGAATGCTCGAGCGGAGTTGTCGGCTGTAGCGGAGCTGTAAGATAAAACACACACATCTGAACACACACACGCTGACACGCACACACACTGACACACACCACACACTGGACACACATAACACTCGAACTCACACACACACCACACCTGACACACACACACCCACTGACACACAATTAACACTGACTCACACACTGACTCACACACACCACACACACACACACACACACACACTACACACACACACAACACACACACACACACACCACACACACACCCACCTCACACACACACAACACCACACACTGACACACTGACAACACACACTGACACACACACACAACACAACACACACACACAACACACGACAACACCACACACACCACACACACACACCACACACACCACCCACACCACAACAACACACACACAACCACACACACACACACACACACCACACACACACAACACACACACACACTGACATACACACGCTGACACACACACACCACACTGACACACACAACACACACTACACTACACACGACCACACCACACTACACACTGATCACCAGACCACTGACTACACACACACACTTACACCACACATGACTCACACACATACTGACACACACACACATCACACAATACATCACACTGACTTCACCACACAACACACACACACACACACACACACTGACAAACGCATAGCCACACACACACATACACACACACACACTCTACTCTGCAGTGCTGTAGTGAACTTGTGATAAAAGCTCCGGGTTGGGCTGGAGACGCAGAGCACGGAGAGGAGCTTTATGGGCTTCAGCTCCTCTCTTCGGTTGTCTCTGTCTCTCTCTATCTATCTCTATCTATTTCTATCTCTCTCTCTCTCTCTCTCTTGTTTTCTCTCTATCTATCTATCTCTATCTCTCTCTCTCTCTCTCTTGTTCTCTCTCTCTCTTGTTCTCTCTCTCTGTCTCTCTTGTTCTCTGTCTCTCTCGCTCTCTTGTTCTGTCTTCTCCTCTCCAACCCACCCCCCTCCTCTCCCCCTCTTTTCTTCCAGGACAAGCTTGTAAACGTCAGAGCAGGGGTTATTAACAGGTCTCAATGCGTATGATTATACTCCCATAAAAATACTTTCTTTTTATTCTGCCCATCACTCACTCTCTAAATGTTGTTATTTCATTCTCTCTCTCTCTCTCTCCCTCTTCTCTTTCTCTTTCTCTTTCTCTCTCCCTATCTCTCTCTTCTCTCTCTCTCTTTCTTTCTCCCTCTTCTCTCTCTCTCTCCCCCTCTCTCTCTCCGTATCTCTCACTTTCTCTCTCTCTCTCTCTGTGTCCTGGTCCAACCCAGTGTCTGGTGAACCCATGTCACCTGTCATGAAGAGAGCAGATAGAGCATAGGGAACAGAGGGAGGCCGGCTCCGGTCAYGGCTCACATTCTGCTACTTTATTACCCTACATTAGGAATGTACTCTGGGGCCTTCTCACTGTTATTGTTGGGGGACTGTGTCTGAAGATCATAAGAAGCAGCWCACAGTGAATTAATGTCTGCCCAAGCACTTAAAAACAGATTTCTCTTTTTGGTGTAAGGTATTTGAGTGTATAGTCAGGGTGTTTGTGTGTGTGTGTGTGGGGGGAGATGGGGGTGTAGGCCTATACCGCTCCCTTACAATCCTTGTATGTTGCCAGTGACGTGTAACTATGGGAACGGAGGCTGCCAGCACATGTGTGACGATACGGATGTGGGGCCGGTTTGTGGCTGTCACCAGAAGTACGCCCTGCACTCAGACAGCAAGACCTGCATCGGTGAGTGACAACAGACTGTACTTCATCTCTTTGAATCATCTCTGCCACAAACACACACACTAACATACAGGCACACCCACTCACGTATGTAACACACGCACACACACAGAGAGAGCGAGAGAGGCACACATTTCCCTCAATTTATATACCTTACAAAACAGTGTAGACTCTAAATTGACACACACATCATACACTTTTGTTCAAGCAATCAACTTCCTCAATACTCTCAAATCACACACAGTACCAGTCAAAAGTTTGGACACGCCTACTCATTCCAGGGTTTTTCTTAATTTGTACTATTTTCTACATTGTATAATAATAGTGAAGACATCAAAACTATGAAATAACACATATGTAATCATATAGTAACCAATATTTTACATTTGAGATTCTTCAAAGTAGCCACCCTTTGCCTTGATGACAGCTTTGCACACTCTTGGCATTCTCTCAACCAACTTCATGAGGTAGT
>NC_036864.1:7194571-7207923 GCF_002910315.2 Salvelinus sp. IW2-2015
CACCTGGAATGCATTTCAATTAACAGGTGTGCCTTGTTAAATTGGTGTAATTTCTTTTCCTTCTTAATGGTTAGAGCCAATCAGTTGTGTTGTGACAAGGTAGGGGTGTTATACAGACGATAGCCCTATTTGGTAAAAGACCAAGTCCATATTACGGCAGAAACAGCTCAGAATAAGCAAAGAGAAACGTCAGTCCATCATAACTTTAAGACATGAAGGTCAGTCGCAAAACCATCAAGCGCTTATGATGAAACTGGCCTCTTCTGAGGACCACCACAGAGAAAGAAGACCCAAGAAGTTACCTCTGCTGCAGATGTAACAGATAAGATTCCGTCCCTCTCCTCGCCCCTGACCTGGGCTGTTCCCCTTGCTCTGACACAGACAGCACTAGTGTCACGCAAGGCGAGAGGAACTTCGTACCAATCAGTCATCGGGCGTCACATAAGCCGCGGTCACCTTATGCAGAGAGCGAGAGGACACAAAGTCTCAATTGCAAGAGGATATACATGAGCGGGTACGTGTTATCAGCACGCACTTGAAACAAACAGCATATTATGAGCGCGCACATACGCCGCGTAATCATAAGCACTGTGCGCAATCGTCCAACAGTCGCAGCCTATACCCTATTGAAAAATGGTATACTAATTAATCGATCGCATATATGATGGCAACAGTGTAGCTTTCTCGGAAGCCTTTCACAAGAAGTATTTCTGCCAGTCCAAATTTGAAACAAAAATGCGTTACCACCAGAGCTCAGCCGGGTATCCCAACAGGAGCCAAGCATTCCTCTGCTAGTACAAATCTCTCTCTTCACAGAGGAGGAGCTACTATTCTGAACGGTCAGCGCCTTCAGGACCTCGCGGTTTCTCGCACCACGCCAGCCTATTTTCCGGGTGGGAATTGGGCAAACCAATAAGAAGAGTGAAGTAGTTACAGCTTGCTGGCCAGAGAAATATACAACGATGCCGAGTCAATCCCGAGGCCACGTCTTGGACTCTTTGGAAAGGTTTGTCGCGTTTTTGTCCATGGATAAGAGTGGCCCGAGAATAAGTGAGAGATGTTTTCTCTCAGGGTGTGGCCTACCACCGCCGTGTCCTGCTTAGTGCAGACGCAGAGTAGAGAAACGGGATATCGATGATCTCCCGCATGGTGGTGGTCCCACCACTCAACCTCGAAGTCATGGACGAGGTGTGATGTGTGGGTGTGCTTGATGGTTGACATGTCAGTGATTTATTTAGAATTCCAAGCACACTTAACGTTGGATACACACGCATCTCTGCACAGCGATCGACCATCCGCCCCATCTGGATTGCGCTGCTTAGGTGGGACGATCATTTGATTTCTTCAATTTACACAGAAACTCAATATTGTATATTACTAATTACTCATACCTACACTTTAGAACTGTGAATAACAAGGAGGCTAGTCCTCGAACCTATTGATAGTGTGAATATGTGTTGAATGGCGTCGCGGTGCTCTACGCTCGCATTCTCTGAGACGCTCATCCAATTCTACACTTTTGATATACCTCAGTATAGCTCCACATTCGTCAGACGTGTGGTGTTTCGGGAGACTGCGCCTTCCTAGGACTTGCGATGTGAAGCCGAAAAATGTATATCTATCCATAAGACACTCATTGCAATCAATAGAATATCTGGATGGTAATAACTCCTTCTTGCAAGAGGATCATGCTTGACATATACATGCACTGTTTCTCTCATCATTGTAATGTTGTGAATATGTAAGTACTCATTCGTCAGGACGATGGGTGCAATAGCTGTTCCCAAATACTCAAGTAAAGTACGATGGTCAGGTCTACTATGCATAGAATCATATAAACTCAATTATCTCTCTAGATTGTTTACACTGTGATTTTTAGAAACTGTTGATCCTCACCATGGGTTTCCCAATCTCTCTCCTCGGTTACTCTCTCCGTGCATCCCCTCCACCGAGATTGCCTCTCGGTTTTTTGTGGAGTTATTTGAGAATTACCTAGTACCCAGTTATGAATCTCAGATGATTATACCAAGGAGCTCTAAATGACTCTAGTATTTTATGAGATTATCTCTCGATGTTCAAGTCTAGCGCATGTCCTCTGTTTCTCTCTGCGAATGAACAACGTACCATCTTCAGCACTCTTGGCATTAGCTCGTAGTCCACTTGGCTTGCTATGAGGACATGCTTTTTCAGAGCAGGCTTGCAGGGAAGTTCCGATTATTTTGATGAACTAATTCTTCTGCCTGCTGAGTTAGTCCTTCACTCTGGCTGAGCCATTCTCAAATCTACATCTATACACTTCCATAACCATTCTCTCAATTTGTTGAGGCCCAATGTTATAGACAGGGTTCAGGTGATTGATAGGTGGAACCTCAAAACTACTGACTATTGCCCTACCACACTTCTCCCATGCAATCCGACTGATCTTGGATCACTCCAGATGTAGCCAAGCTATACTCTCTCTCTCAAGTCTGTGACTCGAGTGTGTGTTCGAGAAGTACAGTAATGTACACTTAGTGTAGGAATTAAACGTCAACAAAGGTAAAACAACCGATTAATGCACTACGATCCACTCAAATAGATTCGTCACACAGCTAGTGTGTGAATTAGTGGACTAGTATGACATTTAATGGCGTATAATACGTATGCAAGATAAGTAATGCCAATGTCCGTGCTCGTGCGCGATATAGTCTTGTTTTTAAGTTGTTGCCTTGTTTATTCATAAAGATCAATTTCCGTGGACCCAGTATCTTCAATCAAAAAGTCAAACACCCACACTCATCACTACACTCTCCCATGGATTTACACTCTATGCTGTGGCAACACCTACTCCCTACATTTCGCGAGGAATCATACTCTGTTCGAGTCTCTATTAACCTCTTGCAAGATACTCTGTCTACAAACAGACACTAATTGGGCCCGGTGAGGAACCTCCCAGAAATCTTCACATTTTTTTGAAATCATACAGATTTCCTTACTACTAATAGCGAAGTGGAACAAATTGATTCCACCGGTCCAGGATGTCCATGACCTGGATTTATTTCATATGTGGCATATTTCTCTAGTAAGTTCATCTAATCTTATGCGTTCCGAATATTGGGTGGACGGCGAAAATTATGATCACATGTTAAGATCTAGATTCACAAATATATCTATGGCTGTCTGCTAACAGAGATTGATTCGCACACTCGAATAGTCTGGTTACTTGACACTCTTGTCTAAGCCAGTCGATATGTGCATAATTATAGGACACTCAGCATTCATTTCTGACAAGAAGCAGCATAAGCGTAAAGCGTACTAATTCGCGCAACTTTGAGTCTCTTCGTGTTTGTTGAAAAATACACTCTTTGAATCTTGCCATGCATGCTATTCGTCAACACGATAGCCATGGACCTAAAGGTATCGATTATATGCGCTTGTGTTTTTGTCGTACATGGTAGTCTACTTCAAGAGGGAAAATATGAAAGTCTTGATAATGTAATATTCATTGGAACTTATTCATTATTATGTTTTATATTTAATACAATAGTTTTGTGAACCCTCTAGTGTATGAATCAAAACATTTCTGTACTTTGAATTAAATTAGCTCTATCCATGCTTTATATAAGAAATATTTGACTTAGCCTATGTTTTGTTAGAGTGGGAGAACGGGTATGCTTGTCTTAGACATTAAACACAGCACTTCATCATGATATATAAAATTAAGTAAGCGCTGCTTGTGGCTTAGCGTTATACACGTCGTCATCTTTTTATGTTTATTTATCCAGGAAGCCGTTGAGTCAGAATCATCTGCTTTTTATGAGTGACGATGATCCCTCTCGGCTTCTTTGATAGAGACTCTGCACACTTATGAAGCCCAAGGTATAGTCCTATGACTTGTGCGGCTCTATGCTCTGCATAGAGTGGCTCTGTCTGCCACCCCATTATAGTTAAGACACGACTATTTTGTGTATAGTCTTATCTACCGATTGCATTTCAGTAATTCTAGTAGTTGACTCTGTTCTGTTATCAGTGCTGGATGAGGAGATAGTGTCTGTTCGAACGAGCCACTACGCGGCTCAATGTTAGCGCCCCAGGGAGTATGAGGGCGAGCTCAGATGCTGAATTGACGAAGGAATCCTATATTTACTCTCTGCTCACATCCTCTCCGTCCGTCCGAGATTGTTGGTGAGAGAGGTAGCTATTCATGGGATCTTCCTTTACAGCGTGTTGTCGCTGGGTCCTCAATGAGCGAAGCCTAGTGTTTCATCATTGGCGGCTTTTTGAATGATACCTTCTTTTCGTCTGACTTTATCTCGCTTCAATAGAGGCCTTACATACTTATCCGATCGGACTACCTGAGACGTTTTCGTCTTATACTGGATTATTTAGATGTTTCTAATGTACAATCGTTCTTTAATATGGACTGGGTCTCTTTTACCAAATTTAGGGCTTATCGTATCAGTATGAAAGGAAACATACAATACTTAACTCACGCTATCTTTACCGGTGTGTACACACACAACTCGAACATTGTCTTAACTGAGACCATTTATAGGAAATAGGTGTAAGACAAGAAATTACCACATCAACATTAGGTGTCACATGGTCACACCTTTGAATCTTATATGATACTACTGCCCATTCCAATCAGAGTTAAAAGCATACCAATTCACATTTTCTTACAGTCTGCAGACTGTGACTGAGCTGAAAATTAGACCAAATGAAGATAGATGTCAAATAGACAAATAGTATCGTTATTTCATATGTCAAAACGAGATCGTCCCGTGACATACTTATCTGAAATAGAATCAATACTCAAATGTCTTTAAATAATTAATGAAAGTTGCTTGAATGTATTGTCAAGTCATAAAGTGTACATAATCGCTGTTCTATCTCTCAATATCATTTTGCTAATGCTCAATTCAACATAATTTTAATCTATTTACATATGTAGGAAGGATAAAGTATGATATTATCTAATCTCTCTACGAAGTGATATAGAGTTACCTCACTCGAGTGAATGCCAGGTTACGTCGACAAGTAGTACCTCTCTATAATCATTAAATTAGACTAATATATACTAGTGTGTGCATCTTGAGACTGAGAATAATACTTTATCGAAAAGACTATGATTTGTATTTCTCCACCTTAATAGATATAAGCACAATGAGTGTTATAATATAACTAGTCGCCCAGATGTGTATGACGCCTTTGTGATCAGCTATCTCCTGATGAGTCTAAATAGCATGCTTTGAATTGGTATAAGGATATATATATTTGATTGTGGAAATAATTTTCATGCGGGATATATAGCTTCTCAGTGCTCTCTAGTCTTACATAGCAATGTTTCTGTATTCGTGTGTATGAGAGACCTGGTCAGATAATCTACAAAAATATTTTACACGCTCGACATGTGTCATATGATGAATACGCCGTGTTCTGCTCCTCGGGTTAGTAGCCAAGTTTAAAAGAAGATTATGTAGGCAGTGAGATGATTTCATAAAAGAGTACCTATGCTATCATGTTATCTAGATTCTGTTGTCAACTCTTCAGTAATAAGTCCCAATTTGCTCTCTAGTTTCTGATAGAATGCCAGGTCGGCTCACTTTCTTTTAGACGGTGGATCCCGTAGCTACGAGCAAAACCGGGTCCTATCAAAGAATCCTACGAAGATGTCCGAATATCCCACATCACCTCGGATTAGCATTGGTGTCATGACTCCTTCCTTGAGAATTTCCCTCGCAGTTTTCACAATCGCTTACCTAGCACAACACATAACAATGAACTGTCTTCGATCGAAAGTGTAGTGCTCAGGGTAATTAGTAACTTCACCCTAACCACTCCATATTCTGCCCTTCCACCAATACCCACAAACACAAGCGACACCCTGACTAGACACTCAAATACGCGTAACTATTAGGTCTTATTATCTAACTTCAAGAATAGATGACCATTGTATGTATCATAGTCTGTCTTTTTGTTTGGGCAGATCCTCTCTCGTATAATGAAATATCAAACATTGTGCTTGTGTCTCGGATGGACTCTAAGGCCACTCTGATCCTTATGTAATACTAATTACAAGAGCCTAACAGATCTCTCTACCACCAAACCGCAGGAATTATAGCTAAATACTCTCACTCGCACGCAATGTATGGCCCAAGTACTTAGAGAATACTAGTTCCTCACCGATGGATTTCAGCAGGGTTTTTATGACCAAACCCGGTATTCCTACGGAAAACCCAAGTGGATGTGTCAGAATCGTTTTCGAGTCTTGTGCACGCGGAGCCAGCCTCACTACCCGGTACCTTCGTTTCCTCATTCTACTCTATCTAGCTCATCCTACTCGCTGATCAGCTGATGTATTCTGATGTGTTCATCCAAAAGACAAGTCTTTGGGTGTTAAGTGTGCACTAACCCAGCATCACCGAGAGATGAGCAGCATGGAGAAGGATCCGCGAGCATAGCACGAAAGTTTAGGGTGAAAACTGGAGAGATACAGTTGAGAGGGTATAGAAGTATTGATTGAGTACTTGTGAATGTAAGATTGGCAGGATAGATATACCTGTGGACAGATTTAGAGTATTTGCGGGAAACGATGTCCGAAGAGAATATTAGAAAGAAAAGAAATATAGAGAGAAACAGGAGAGAAGAGGAGAAATCTTAGACGAAGATCAATAGAGACAGATGCGGAGGAGATATACGATGTACGTGCAGTGGAGAATAACACATAACTATTGGACAAGAATATTGAAAGCGCGACGTGCGACCACGGTAGTGATCGAGGGCAACATGAGAATCGTAGCGAAAATAGGATATTGAGAAAGAGACGCAAATCCATTCTCTATGCGACCATTCAAAACGAATATGGAGTTTAACATTAAAATAAATAACAACTGTGATATTAACCTATTTGAGCGTAGACAAAAATTTTACTCAGGAACGAGCCTTCTGGTCGGTTTAATCAACCACCGTGCGCGTGTGGGCATACAGTTTACTGCTCACGCCTTGAGCTCCCCTCTCACCTGGATAGAAGAGAGCGGGAGCGGTGCTGAGAGAGAGGGGAACATCCTGCGGCTTTCTGCAACACTCCAGATTGGGAGAGAGAGGCAGAGGCACGGCATCTAAAATGATGACATCCCTCTTACTGAGACCATAAATCCGCTCCGACCCGAGAGACCATAGGCAGAACAGGAGAGGAGCGACCAGAGAGCCACGACTTGCCGTGCAGAACAGGAGAGAGAGGATGCAGCTCATCTACGCAAGAGATTCAACGGAGACGCCAGAACCGCCGAGGTAGAGCGAGTACGGACGTTATTCTCAAGAAGACCCGCATAGAATTTCGAGAGAGAGTCACCAAAACCTGGAGTGCACCTATGGTTGCGAGTGAGAGAGAGTAGAGAAACGAAATATGTTATAACTAGAGTTAGGAGTGCTGAGAGAGAGACATCGACTGTAACGATAGTACCCAGGACCGCCCTGCAATTTTCAGTTCCGCGCATTAAAGCTCCTTCTCCTTGCTCTGTGTAACATCACAGCGGGCCATACCCGGAGCTCTTATTTCACAGCTATCACTTTATATTTCCCAGCAGTCTATGACTCTATGCTCTACGTGGATGTTATTCCCTGATTAGGAGTTGTCCGCTCGTGTCACAAAGTCCGAGTCCCTTGTGGTCTGTGTGAATCTGAGCAGTGTGCGTCTCATGCTCGCACCTTATCTGTCCTGTTCTTCTCCTTGTCAGTGTGTG
Organism: Salvelinus sp. IW2-2015; assembly: GCF_002910315.2. Taxonomy (NCBI): domain Eukaryota; kingdom Metazoa; phylum Chordata; class Actinopteri; order Salmoniformes; family Salmonidae; genus Salvelinus; species Salvelinus sp. IW2-2015. The sequence goes on from NC_036864.1 coordinate 7,202,296, forward strand.
TGTTGCTAGAAGCGTGTCGCTCGTTTGTATCTCAGCAGGGTTTCTATGTCGCTGTGGTTCATCTTTCTGTTCTGTGCGTGTTACGCATGCATGACAGGTGGGAGAGAAACTCAACGCCAACTTCACCAAACAACGAGTGTCAAACATTTCTTCGTCGCTCCGCTCGATGAGTCAGAGATGGCAGATCGATTCAAAGAAAATACCATTTTAAAGACTTTTTAGATTTTGTTTAAAAGAAGGATTCAGAAACATGGTTTATAAACAGTGCCCACCATAATGTATCGCTCGTGGTTGTGATACGCAAAACGCTCGGGCCCGAATATGTGTGGTACTGTTGCGGGTGCATAAGTGCTGAGAATTAGTGTGAACTCCTGTTATTTTTACCGCCTTCCAAATCTGTGGTTCACAAAAATACATGGCTGCTCGTATGCATGGGCCTGCTGTACGCAGTGTGTGCTGATATCTAGCTTATCGATTGTTGTGTAGTGTTTGATCAGATTGTTTTTTCTCTGATGCAAGGTGTGTTGTGCGAGAAATCGGAAACTTTCATTTGCACTCTCAAGATGTACGTCTGTATGTATAGGAGATGTGTGTGTATGGATGTGCTGTGTCTCGTACAGTCGCGATTGTATGGTACAGGGAATGTTGTTGTACACAAGGTATTGCTTCGAGGTGTACTCATTTTAAACTAATAGGCAATCAGTCCAATTATGAATCCACATAATTAATAGATGATCGAGTCTGTGTATAGATATCTGTTGTTGTAGTGTAGTGCTGCTGTGAGTGTGTGCTAGTGTAATATGGTATTTAAATTGTATGCTATTTAATTCCGTGTGTGATCTCCAGTTATGTAGGTGTTCTTTGTGTCTATGCTGCCTCGTATAGTATAGATAGTGAGTAAGGTGTAGATTATACATTCTAATCTCGCTCAATGTGATGATGTGAGTAGGACCTCATTAAACAACATTCCCTACTAGTGTGTTGTCGTTCTGTCGCTGAAGTGGTCGCTTGGTGTTGTCGCGTCTCGCAATAGTTGATGATTGTGTGCGTCCTCACGTCCTGTGAGTCTCAGTAGTTATTAGTGCTCGCTCTCGTGCCGTGCAACAAAGGAGAGGTACTAGTAGAGTAAAACCTTTCTGAATGTATTGTCTATTACCAGCGTAGAGTAAAAAAACTCGATTTTCTCTAAAATTTGGTTACCTGGTTTGATCTCATACTGTGTCACTGTGTGTCCGCTCGTGGGTTGGCATCTATCTCGTTCGATGGTCGTGACGTGGTAATCTGACAAGTTCCAGTGTATACCGTCAGTATTGACTTGTGTGTTGTGTCGGTGTAGCGGTGTGTGCAGCGTGTGTGTGTGTCTCAAAGTGTTATTGGGTGTGTGTTTAACTCACAGCTTCCGCTACAGCCGACACTCCGCTGCCCGAGCATTCCTCTTCACACCGCAAATTAAAATTACTAACGTCCGACATCATAACATAACCCTCTTTCCCTCTTCATCTGCGGACACATTGAAGAAAGAGTGGAGGATTTTCCAACAATGTTTACACTGGCGTTTTAAGCAGGAAAAAATGTGTTACCCATTAATGAAAATGTAACTAATAAAAGACTTATATTCCCCTCCTAGATGCTATCTATGATTGTAATTATTCCGTGGCTCGGTGCCACAGGATGGAAAATAAGTCTATGAGGTGAAGTTTTTTTTGAACATCCTTATATATGCTTTCCATGAGATAATTCAAAAATTTATGCTATACTGGCTATCTGAATCCTTATGTATAATTGTGCTGGCACTCTAGTGATAGCTAGCACTGTAGCATAAATCAAATTCATAAAAAACCCATTGCAGTTACGTTAGCGCAGCCTGCCTCCGTAGTGTGTTTGCTGCTATCTAATCAAATGAGGGTGATCGTTCTAGGAGACACTGTGTGAGGCAGAGCACAAGCTCTGAGAGAGAGAGAGAGAGAGAGGATGAGACGAGAGAGAGAGAGATGAGATGAGAGAGAGACGAGAGAGAGAGAGAGAGATGACTGATAGATGAGAGTAGAGAGAGATGACGAGAGAGTGAGAGAGAGCTGAGAGTAGAGAGAGAGGAGAGAGAGAGAAGAGAGAGAGAGAGAGAAGAGACTAAGAGAAGCGAGAGGAGAGAGAGAGAGAGAATGAGAGATGAGAGAGAGGAGAGAGAAAGAACAGGAGAAAAGAGAGACTGAGAGAGGATGAGAGAGTGAGGAGCGAGGAGAGAGAGACAGAGAGAATGAGAGAGAGACAGACAGAATAACACAACCAACAACATAAGTAGGAGAACACAAATACTAGCTAGTTCATGCGATTGACCTTGGCGTCTGGAGGTGGTGACCCCAACTGATAACTGTCCAAGCCCTCATATATAATCTCATCACAGGCGGCTGTTAGAGGTCTCCTGTGGAGTGGGTGATTAGCCCGTGGATGGTACGTACGAATGATTACAGTTCTCTTTGGTTCTTCTTGGCCAACTCGAACGCCCGGGCCGGCATCGCACGCCACGCCGCTCCTTGGGGGTCTCCTGCGATGTGGCGCACCGTGGTCGCTCTGTTCATGCAGTTCATTCCAATCTGTGAGGGAGAAGAGAGGGAGGGGAGTGAGAGGCGAGGGAGGGAGAGACAGAGAGAGGAGGGAGATGGAGAGGGAGAGGAGGAAGGAGGGAGATAGATAGAGGGGAGGGAGGAGATGGAGTCATGGGTGATAGAGAATCATATTAGTGGTAGAATGTCTGTAGACTGTAGTTGAAGACCAAACGGTCTTTGCAAGATGAATCAGATGACTGTCTGATGGGCTCATCCTACCAGCCCAGAACGAGCCATGCTCTAGAAAAACTTGATGGGTATGGTTGATAAAATTCTGTGGGAACTTTCAATACATTTTTCTTGGGTTTTCCAGAAATCCTGTTGGAGGTCTGGATTTCCTGCTTACTCGGTGGAGTCCTCCAACCGTGTTGCTGGATCAAAACCAGTGAATTTATTGAAGTTCCCTAGTGTTTTTGAAAACACCCTATCTTGACGAGGGCATAACCATGTCTCTGACCAGTATTACTGACTGGGCTAAGCGCCTGACAGCAGCCAGTTGGACGTTGACAGATGGAGTGGTGCATCAGATGACCTGGCCTCCACAATCACCTGACCTCAACCCAATTGAGATGGTTTGGGATGAGTTGGACCGCAGAGTGAAGGAAAATCAGCCAAAAAGTCCTCAGCATATGTGGGAACTCCTTCAAGACTGTTGAAAAAGCATTCCTCATGAAGCTGGTTGAGAGAATGCCAAGAGTGTGCAAAGCTGTCATCAAGGCAAAGGGTGGCTACTTTGAAGAATCTAAAATCTATTTTGATTTGTTTAACACTGTTTTGGTTACTACATGATTCCATATGTATTATTTCATAGTTTTGATGTCTTCACTATTATTCTACAAAACGAAAATAGTAATAATAAAGAAAAACCCTTGAATGAGTAGATGTGTCCAAACTTAAGACTAGTACTGTTACTCATTGCACATTAGAGTACATATTACTGTTAAAGCTCTATTATTTCTCATCTGTTTTGCAGTAGATGTTATAGATGTGTGAGAGAAACTGGTRAGAAGAGCTTTGGGATGAGTTAACTTCACCCCTGAGCCCTCTCTCCCTACCCCGGCCTCATCTTATTTATACACTTACAACAAAAGACAGAGGGGGAGAGATTGAGCCCCTGATACATTCAGAAAGAGAGAGAGAGAGACAGAGTGAGAGAGATGGACAGATCGAGTGAGAGAGCGTTAGAGAGAGAGCAGTAACACATTTACATTTTCTAGAGAATCAACCAACCTTAAAGTGCATTCAAATGTTTATTTTTTTCTTGAAAATATACACAAAGTCATGTGAGTAACTTGAAGCTGTGAGTAACTGAATAGAGATGGAGGGCGACATTTTCGCCGTGCAAAAGAGCACAAATATGTGTGAAAATACCGTAAACCTCATTATAATCTGGCAGTGTGATTCAATTATACATTTTTCTTCAACGATCTGTAATCCCGCTGCCAGATTATAATGAGTTTTACAGTATTTTTGCACAGATCTGTGCTCTGTTGCACCCCGAAAATGTCGCCCGGAGTTTCACGATGACGATGGTGATTATTTCCTGTCTGGGGNTCGCCCGGAGTTTCACGATGACGATGGTGATTATTTCCTGTCTGGGGCCTGAAGACTGCTCACCCTGTTTTTGGAGATCGTGGCATGGGGAGAAGCGGGAGTAAAGAATTCTCCCCATCTAAATGTGTACTCAAAAAACCTGGCTTCCAGTGCATGTTGAAAATAGCTGATTTGCCATGTGATAGAGGAGAGTTGTATGATCATTCAGTGTCCTTTATATTTCCTTTATGTGTCGCTCTCTCTGGCTGTCTGTTTCTCTCTCTCTTTCTCTCTCTCCCTCTCTTTCTCTTTTAATCACACAATTACACCTGTACCTATATACACACACCCAGACAAACATGCACTTTGACTGCTGACAGAGTAGTCAGTGTAGTAGTAGTGTGTTAACGTGTCAGGGAGTGAAAGGAGGAATAGAGGGGGTTTGGGGGTTTGGTCGCTAGGTAGGGCTGTGGTGGAAACTGGAAAATGAATAGTTGAGACGTCTCAGAAGTTGAAAAACACATTCATCATCTTCATTACGCYGGAAAACTAGCCAAGTCAGTGTAACGCATGCCCATCGCCAGGCCCGAGAGACGCCAGGCCTGCATGCMACTGTTTGCCAAATGGCTAACTTTTACGCCCGCCTGTCAATGTGGCCGTATCCCGTGGCTATGGTGGCTCCGAAGCCTAACAGAGAGGAAATGTTCATGATTTTTTTTCTGGGGGAATTTGCAGAAGATAAATGAGAGGTTCCAGGTAAGTSAAAGAGTTTTTCATGTTTTTTTTTCTTCTTTGCCTTCCTTCCAACAGACCCCAGTCCCATAATTTGGCTCGCAAGTGTGGAAGCTTGGACGTACCAAATAGTATTTTTTTCTGCCTTAAAAAAAAAAAATACTCCAGTGTTTATTGGGTGCACAGAGACGTTCCTGAACGTTCCCGGAGTGTTCCGAAGGGAGCCTGGCGGTGTCTGTCTGTCTGTCCGTAACGAGACAGTGATTTACAGACTCCCTTGTTTCTCCATAGCTCCTAAACAAGGTTTATCCCACCGAGTTGCAAAATCCGTGGCAAGCTAAAGTAGATTGGCAGATATACAAACTCTTTTTCTTGTGTTACATTATACCAGTTAGTCAAAGTCTGTACATTTGCCCCCAGAAGGAGTTAAACCATTTCTGGAGTTGACTAAGTTCAGATGCATCTGAGATTAGGCAAGACACTGAACACAATACCTCAGGGTTCCTCAACTGGAGGCCCGCGGGCCAAATTTGTCCTGTGRGTGGYTTTATTTGGCCCTAAAAGTTTTCAGGGCAAAAAAATATATATTATTATTCGTTTTTTCATTTTTTTTCATTGTTGGACATAAGACTGTAAAAACACCAGGAAATCAGCTTGAATTGATTTTGAATTGATTTTAATTTAGCAAATCTGTTCCCAAGTATTCCCACCCATAATAGACGTGATGCAAATGTAAGCAAGGTTTGAAATGATTGTTTTA
>NC_036864.1:7214883-7216300 GCF_002910315.2 Salvelinus sp. IW2-2015
TAGCTGATGTGGACAAGCGGGTGAAACGGCGGCTTCTTATGGGTAACTCTTTTCTTCCTCTTTCTATGTGTTGCCATGGCGCTTGTGCTTGTATCCTCCCCTTTACTCTCTCTCTCTCTCTCTCAATTTTGTATTTTTATTTTTATGAAAGTCCTTGGTACCCTCTATGTCCACTCACAAGGTCCCAGTCTGTTGGTAAACTTCTCCAACCCTGCTCCCACCTCTCCCCATCGCCCGTCTCGGCAGAAGATACATGTTCTCTAGAGTTCCCACAGTAACTAACAGTTACTCCTGTAGGCAGCTACGCGTCCCTCCAAAGATTAGACTGGTGGTCAGGCACCGCTCCTCAAGTACTGCGGAGTCTTTAGACAGAAAGGAACGTTTATGGACAATGAAAAAGGTCTTGAAGAACTCGGGACTTTGACCATTTTGACACGGTTTCATCTTCACTATTAAGGCGAAAATGTTCCTGTGATGTTTTAAACACCCTCAGTCCTTCCTTGCCCCTCCCCATGACGATACTCATGGCTTGGAGGGACAGTACACGAGGAGGCGTTCCAGATCCATCCCATTATGTCTTTGGCGTTGTCATGGAGAACATMTCAGCTAGTATCTTTGAAGGGTCTCTATCTGCAGAGTCTCTTTGCCTATAATGGATGGCATAGGGCTTCATTCAATCAAATCCGCCATCTGGAAGTCTCCGGGTGAAGACAAATATATGAGCTTTCATGCAAGCCCCGAGCACTGTCGATGAGAGACAGGCTCCAGATACTGTATCTACACTGTAGGTTCATCAATGGATTCATCAATGGATGACTCAGTCAATTAGTATAAAACAAATTAAATGAATGCACAACTGAATAAAAGCGTGAATAGTTAACCCTTTCCCGACTCAGTGGAGGAAGATGCATCCGTTCAACAGTAGTGACTGACTGTTGAATGAAAATCACTCTACAGGGTTGGTGGGAAGGGACAAACAACATGGATCTCAGACAACGTATGCCAATAAACTCCTAGATAACACCGTTCTGTCCCTGTGACCCTTCTTTTCCCTCTTTCAGACCTCGAACCCCCTGTGAAGTTCCACCTGACTGTTCAAGTGTGGTTGCAATATTTCTCCCTTTAATGGAAATATCTCAACTAATCTGGACTAACCACTAAACCAGACTAAACGGGTGAACCCCCACTAATACCTAACTAAAACTGCACTTCTTAAAACGTGGGAGCCTCGGAGCAGCATTTCCCTCTTGGTTTCTTATGATTCTGTTTCCTTAATTTTACTATTTGGTTTTCAAAGGCAGAAGTGGATCCAGTACAATGTACTCCGTGTTGGTATGTTTACCAACACGGAGACCTAAGTCAGTCAGTCATACAGACACCCTGAGCTCGTATATGCTGTTACTGTTATGGATTGGTG
>NC_036864.1:7216857-7218104 GCF_002910315.2 Salvelinus sp. IW2-2015
GGCGGGGGGGGGGGGCTTGATTGTAGGTAACAAAACTCCACCTATCTCCTCTAAATGTTAACTTTTCCATCCTTCTCGTCTTTCCTCCGTTGAAGAATTCTCCCCCTGCCTGACTCAGTCCTGTTGTTTTCATACCTGATGATGTCACTGTTGATGCTCCTCCCCTTCATTCCAACACTGTGTCCTCCATGTTTTCTATAACCCCAATCTCACATTTGATATCTCTGTCTCTCACAATGATTTATGTTTTTATCCCGCTCTATATGACCTCTGTTATTGAGATGTTCTTATCCTAACTTTTTTATTTGCTGTTTTTTTTCTTCATTCTTTACAGGTCTGATTAGTCTGATTGCCATTGTCATCTCAGAAATCAAATTTTCACTAGATTAATCTCACTTAATTATTTCCAAGCAAGTCAAAATTATAATTGAAACCAATGTAAGGCAAATAATCTTTAGCAGGGGTGAATAGACCTACTGTAGGTATTGCTATAGTATAGGAGGAGACTATGGAAGTCTTTAGAACAGCCCTGAACTGGCCTGGTCTGTCCGGCAGCCGCATGTTAGATCTGACACTGTGCTCCGTTTGTCTGCCTGCTTTGACACACAGCGTTCCTGACTCTCTCTCTGTACTTCTGCTGCTGCTATTTTCACTGCAGACACTGCCGTAGCCCTTGTCCCAAAGCACCGGAGCCCAGATTGATCAAGACAGATTAAACTGGACCTGGGCTACAATGAAAAATAGATGGAGAAAAACATGATAGAAAGAGAGAGAGAGGAAAGAGTGAAGAAAGTGAAAGTTGTAGCACAGAAAAAGGCAGGTCTTTTCAAAGGCTGGGTGTGAGAGAGAGGGAGAGAGAGAGAGAGAGGGAGAGAGAGAGAGAGAGAGAGAGAGGTGCTATTACACTGACCTCGGCTGCTGAGGAGTCCAAATAAACCACTCACCTAGGACAGATGGGCTGAGCTGGGCATGTGTGTGTGTATGGATAGTGTGATTCCAGGACCGGGGCAGCGCTGACAGCTGGATTAGGTGCCCACGACACAGTGAAGGGGGATCATGTTAGCTAGGCCCTGCTGAAAGACGATCGTGCCCCTACAGTCAGCATGTGTGTGGAGGGTTGATGGGACTTGGCATGATGCTTAATAAAGCACAACCACTCCTCTTTTCTCATGACTCCCTCTCAATCAATAGAACATGTGTCCTCTCTGAGAGAAGATGTCTTACTGAGAGAGAGAGAGAGAGAGAGA
>NC_036864.1:7218440-7221144 GCF_002910315.2 Salvelinus sp. IW2-2015
GTGTGTGTGTGTGTGTGTACACCCACTGTCTATCTCTCCACTCCTGACGTCAGCAGAGCAGGTCATTCAAGTCTGCCCAGAGCATGTGTGAGCATGGCAGGCATCTTAGAGATGGATGAGAGGAGAGAGAGACAGACAGAGAGACAGTGAGATGGAGGGGCGGGATGATGGGGTTATGGGGTGGGCAAGTCAGGGGTGTCTCTGTTGGTTTGTACTGGCTCTCAGCCAACACACCACTGGCCCTGCTGCCGCTGCTCACACAAACAAGACAGACGAGTAATCTTCATCTGTCACCACGGAGATGAGAGCTGGTTCCCTTGAACGGATCCCTCCAACTGTCAATCTCCCCCAGAATGTCTCCCACAGAAACTCCCCCAAACCCTCACTCCCCTTTCTAAAAAAGAGGTGTTACCCTGTCCCTCTTCCTCTGTCAGCTTCAACATGTTGACTAGAGCCAATGAAAGTGAGACACAGGGAAGTGGAAAGGATGGCTGTGAATAGAAGAGCGTTAGCCTTTGTAGCATCGTTGCAATACAGTGTGCACGAGACAGAAACGTTCAGGGGTGGGAGAGGGGAGGAAGAGGGGAGGGGGTTCAGAGGGGCTGTTCGGGGGTAGGCTGGGCATGTCCAGTACATCAATCAGAGTGTGTTTTGGCGGGTCTGTGTTCCTGTGTGCAGCCTCTTGCCCTGGGGGTGGGCGGGCCTGGCTCATCAGAGCAGGAGAGGGGCTCTGAGCAGGACTCACGCTAAGCTAATGATAGGGCCCATTGCTTTCAGTAGTATAAATCACTCTGACCCATTAACAGCCCCATGCGCACACACACACACACACACCTGAGTGGGACGTTTACAGGGGTCCGCTGCCGTACCCTACAGCACCCATCAGACAAGCTACATTATATATACAATAGTATGTGGACACCCCTTCAAATTGGTGGATTCGGCTATTTCAGCCACACCCATTGCTGACAGGTGTATATAATCAAGCATACCGCCATGCAATCTCCATAGACAAACATTGGCAGTAGAATGGCCTTACTGAAGAGGTCAGTCACTTTAAACGGCACCGTCTTAGGATGCCACCTTTACAACAAGTCAGTTCGTCAAATTTCTGCCCAGCTAGAGCTGCCCCGGTCCACTGTAAGTGCTGTTATTGTGAAGTGGAAACATCTAGGAGCAACAACAGCTCAGCCGAGAAGTGGTAGGCCACACAAGCTCACAGAACGGGACCACCGAGTGCTGAAGCGCGTAGCGTGTACAATTCCTCAGTCCTCGGTTGCAACACTCACTACCGAGTTCCAAACTGCCTCAGGAAGCAACATCAGCACAATAACTGTTCGTCAGAAGCTTAATGAAATGGGTTTCCATGGCTGAGCAGCCGCACACAAGCTTAAGATCACCATGCGTAATGCCAAGCGTCGGCTGGAGTGGTGTAAAGTTAGCCACCATTGGACTCTGGAGCATTGGAAACGCGTTCTCTGGATTGATAAATCACGCCATCTGGTAGTCTGACTGACAAATCTGGGTTTGGCAGATGCCAGGAGAACGCTACCTGCCACAATGCGTAGTGCCAACTGTAAAGTTTGATGGGGGAGGGATAATGGTCTGGGGCTGTTTTTCATGGTTCGGGCTAGGCCCCTTAGTTCCAGTGAAGCAAAATCTTAATGCTACAGTATACAATGACATTCTAGACAATTCTGTGCTTCCAACTTTGTGGCAACAGTTTGGGGAAGGCCCTTTCCTGTTTAAGTATGACAATGCCCCCGTGCACAAAGCGAGGTCCATACGGAAATCGATCATCTTTGGGATGAATTGGAACGCAGAATGCGAGCCAGGCCTAATCGCCCAACATCAGTGCCCAACCTCACTAATGTTCTTGTGGCTGAATGGAAGCAAGTCCCCGCGGCAATGTTCCTACGTCTAGTGCAAAGCCTTCCCAGAAGAGTGGAGGCTGTTATAGCAGCAAAGGGTGGACCAACTCCATATTATTGACCATGATTCTGCAATGAGATGTTCAACAACCAGGTGTCCACATACTTTTGGTCATGTAGTGTACCAGGAGTATAGACTATCTCTAGTACCTTCCCCTATTCCCTCTGTTTTCCTTTTCTAGGAATTAGGTTAAGTACCCCAAAAAGGTATCTGCAGTTCTATGAAACACACCAGCAGCCTCATTGAAGTAGAGCCTTTTTGGCACTGACAGCTTCCCGGTGGTGGTAGAAACTGGCGACCATGCTGGCTCTCACAGCATCCACCTACAGTTTGCTTTTGCTGCAAACAGACGGCCATGTTGGATCAGCCCGCTGATGAGATGCCGTCAGTCCGTGACACTGCACTCATTGACAGTATTATGCTAATGCTGTGACCTCTAGAGCCGGGCATGTTAGCTAGCCTGTCTGAAAGTGTTTATCTCGTTCCCTCCTCCCTTAAAGCAAGCGCAGAACCTCTTTGCATTTAATGAGCTGGGAATAGGTGCCAGAGAGACAAGTGCACCATCTCTCATTTGCGTACATGTCCATGTCCAAAGAGCCAGAGCCATTTCAGCGTCTTCTATCACCTTTAAAAGGGATAGTTTGGGATTTTGGCTGAACTCGTGGATACCATTTTTATGCCTCTGCGTCCAGTATGAAGGAAGTTAGAGGTAGTTTTGCGAGCCAATGCTAACTAGCATTATCACTAGCTGTACCCAAAGACTTCCAGTCTT
>NC_036864.1:7224604-7227983 GCF_002910315.2 Salvelinus sp. IW2-2015
CACACACACACACACACACACACACACACACACACACACACACACACACACCTACTTACATGATAGACATGCACATGAAGGCACGGTGCATGTACACACACGTTAACCATACACTTGTTAGCAATCAATGTACACACATCCACACTGAATACACAGACACTCAAGCATGTTAAGAAGGAAAATACCATGCACTCATTGTCTTCCTATGGTGGGGTACCCCACCATAAACTGAACTCCTCTCCAGTCTCCAGCCAGCATTACTTCAGGCTGTCTCTGTCCGGGACAGATCATCTCTCCCTGAGCCCAGTTAGTCAGCCAGGGGTTTTATTGATCATTAAAGACATTTTATTCAGACCATTTAGACTGCCTGTCCGTCTCATGCTCCCTAATGGCCACTGGGGCGTGGCCACATGTACAACTCCCCTGGCCTTGTCGCCATGCTGCCCCCTGCATGGACCAAAGCTTCCTGTAACCTTGGCAACGGCACACACCGATCTCCTGATCTGTGACAGATGAAATGGGCTGATAGGGTCTTGGCTAAGCTAGCCGATATCACAGCTGAGCTGACCCATAAGGAGTGTAGTGTGTGACTGTGCTCTACTGTGTAATGAATCAGATCAAATCAGACTTTATTTCCCACATGCGCCAAATACAACAAGTGTAGACTTTACCGTGAAATGCTGACTTACAAGCCCTTAACCAACAGTGTAGTTCAAGAAGAAGAAAATATTAGTAGGCTAAAATAGGCTAAAATAAAAAGTAATAATAAAAGGTAACACAATAAGAATAACAATAACGTGGCTATATTTACAGGGGGCACCGGTACCGAGTCAGTGTGCGGGGGTACAGGCTAGTTGAGGTATCTGTACATGTAGGTGGGGGCGACGTGACTATGCATAGGTAACAAACAAACAGCGAGTAGCAGCAGTGTACGGGGGGGTCAATGTAAATTGTCCGGTGACGATTTTTATGAATTGTTCAGCAGTCTAATTGCTTGGGGGTAGAAGCTGTTGAGGAGCCTTTTGGTCGTAGACTTGGCACTCCGGTACCGCTTGCCGTGCGGTAGCAGATAAAACAGTGGGTGACTTGGGTGACTGGAGTCTTTTATGGGCTTTCCTCTGACACCGCCTATTATATAGGTCCTGGATGGCAGGAAGCTTGGCCCCAGTGATGTACTGGGCCATCMCCACTACCCTCTGTAGCCCCTTACGGTCAGATGCCGAGCAGTTGCCATACCAGGCGGTGATGCAACCGGTCAGGATGCTCTCGATGGTGCAGCTGTAGAACCTTTTGAGGATCTGGGGACCCATTCCAAATCTTCAGTCTCCTGAGGGGGAAAAGGTTTTGTCGTGCCCTCTTCACGACTGTCTTGGTATGTTTGGACCATGATAGTTCGTTGGTGATGTGGACACTAAGGAACTTGAAACTCTCGACCCGCTCCACTACAGCCCCGTCGATGTTAATGGGGGCCTGATCAGCCCGCCTTTTCCTGTAGTCCACGATCTGCCCCTTTGTCATGTGTTATAGCACATTGGGTTGTGCCAGTGGTGTGTTGTAATTTGCAGATAGGCCCAGGGGGTAGAGGTGTTTTATAGCATAGAGATAGTGGGTAGTGATGTGCTGTTAATGTAGATAGAGTATTGTAGACAGCAGTTTGTGGTTTTGTGGGGTTAGTAGTTAGCGGGGAGGTAAATGTCATGCTGTGAGGTACTGTAGGCAGAGCCCTCTGTCTCTCTGCTCTGTCTCTCTGTGTGCCAGACCCGGTGGGACCTGCATCATCCTGCCCCCCCCCCTAACATAATCATTTCAATATAAACTATTTAGGGCATGTTTAAATCCCAGGCGTCTGATAAACAGCCTTTCATCTGCGCTGACAGACGAGACGGTTCCCTAACTCCACGATGACAGACGTGCCAATGGAAGGAGGCGTTTTTATCACAGGGCTCCCCTGCAGACGGAGGGAGAGACGGAGGGAAGAGAGGGAGAGGTGGAAGGAGAGAGGGAGAGGCGGAGGGAAGAGAGGGAGAGGTGGAAGGAGAGAGAGAGAGACGGAGGGAAGAGAGGGAGAGGTGGAAAGGAGTGAGGGAGCGGCGGGACGGAGAGGGAGAAGGAAAAGTGATTTTGTGAACAATTTTTGCCGAGATTGTTGATTTAGAAGGTGCGTGGGTCGCGGGCGTGGGATGAGTTGTGTGTCTGTGTGTGTAGTGGTGTGTGGTGTGTGGTGTGGTGTGTGTGTGTGTGGTGTGTGTGGTGTGGTGTGTGTGTGTGTGTGTGTGTGTGTGTGTGTGTGTGTGTGTGTGTTGTGTGGTGTGTGTGTGTGGTGTGTGGAGTGTGTGTGGTCGGTGGCAGGGAGACTGAGCTGCTCAGTTGTACAGTGGTGGGTGTATGCGGCACCTGAGACATGTCTTCACTTTTGGCCTGCATTCCTCTCCCCAGTACCTGCGAAAGCCTGAACACACACACACAGATCCAGTAATCCAATCAAAGAGCCATTACAGTAGTCGCTTAACACAGACAAGGAGAAACCAGGTGATAGGCTACAAGCTCGTTGGGTTATAAGGGGGCATATTTTATGTGGCTAAGCTAATCTCAGTAAATGAACTGTATCATAGTCAGCAACACCTTTGATTCTCACCCTCACTTTCCCACCTACCACTCCCACTAGCTTTTTGTCATAGCTTCACTGTCACTTTGTGTCCTCAAGAGACTGGAAGCTACTGTACGGAGTCGCTTCCCCMTAAACTCCTCCTCTAGCCCCACTCGTCCAGACAGAAAGCCTCCMGAARRTGCCAACGCTCTCAACAGCCCACTGTATTAACATGTCAGGCCCAGTAATCTCCACAATAACACTCCTATCTCCATCACCTTACATGACTCAGCCTGGCCCAGCTCCGGCCCTCAACCGTTCCGGCTCTCCCTCCGTCAGGCCGGCGTCGGCCCTGCCTCGTGTTTTATTTTACTGTTGTGTTGCTCTTTACAGGAGTTGCTCTTGGCCCAGACGCGGCCCATAGAGCCTCTGTTATTAGACGGAGGAGAGTCTTTAGGGACAAAGCAAACAGACCGGGCCGTTTAAATCCTCTGATAAATACACGGCCGGCTCTGACCCGAGCCGCCCGTCGTCTCCCACATTAGCAGCCTGAGGTGGTCACACCGAGGGAAACGCGGCTTTTTATGAACAGTTGATCCCCCTTCTCCCGTCCCCAAATTATTTGGACATGTTCATGTTTCCTCAAATGAATTGTTTTTTACTGTAAATATTTTGTAGAACCACACAGTTTTCCCGAGGTACGTACCAAGGCTACGCGAGCGCTCAGAGATAACGCTGCAGCAGCAGCCAAAGAGCTTCCACATTCCTCCTCTCTCTCTCACTCTCACTCTC
>NC_036864.1:7228008-7235249 GCF_002910315.2 Salvelinus sp. IW2-2015
TGGGCTCTCTCGTGCTCTCTCTCCTCGTCTCTCTCTCTCATCTCTCTCCCATCTCGTATCTCTCTGCTCTCTCTCTCTCTCTCTCTCTTTCTCTCTCTTCTCTCTCTCATTTCTCCTCGCTCTCTCTCTTCCTTCGTCGGTCACATCTTCTCTCTACCTCTCTCTCTCTCTCTCTCTCTCACTTCTCTCAGTTCTTTCCGTCTCTCTCTCTCACTCTCTCTTCTCTATCTCTTCTCTCTCTCTCTCTTCTCTCTCTCTCTCACCTCTACTCTCAAATCTCTTCTCTCTCTCTCTCTCTCTCTCTCATCCTCTCTCTCTCTCTTCACTCTCTCTCTGTCTCTCTCTCTCCTCTCTCTCTCTCACTCTCACTCTCTCTCCAATGGTTGAGGTGGTAGCACCGATGACTGCAAGTTCCTGTTACAATGACAAACCTATTTTAAAATTTCTTCTCTCTTTCCTTTTCTTTCTGAACTGTCTTGTTTTTCTCGCCTCTCCCTCTTTCCCCGTTCTCTATCTAACTATCTTGATTTTTAGAAAATAACTTTTGAAGAAAGTAGAGACTAATTAATAAGAACTAACACAGAGCATCTTCAATCGCATCGTACCGAATTTAACTCGTTCCCAGCCTTGATGCACCCTCATGCTCTCTTGTAGCTAGCTGAATTATATTGTATTTGTAGTAGGCCTCAGGGGTCAGGATTGTTGTATCACAGTTCAGAACCCGAGAGGGGACCATATTCCCATTAAACGGGTCGATTATTTATCCTACATGTTGTTAATTTCAAATTCGATCCTAATCGTCGTGCTGAACCCTAATTAGAACCTCCGCTCAAAGGCTTTTCCTTCTGCATCAGCTCGCGGTCTGCAGGTTTAACTTAGCAAATAATTAGGGCTAGTAAAATAAAGGTTAGATAAAAAATGTACTGTTGGCAGTAAGACTGTGTTCTGCGGCTCTCATATCTCAATATAGTGTTCGGATTTTCACTGCAAACGACAGCTCCTAGTGCTGCCTTGGGGCCTCTAGGAAGCACAAACCTTATTTCTTCTTCTCTTTCTTTCTTTCTGTCTTGTTTGCTGCCTCTCCCTCTTTCCGTTCTCTATCTACTATCTTTGTCTTTTGAGAGGACTATTATCGACTCACAAGCATCTTATGCAACAATGACCTTCCAGTTGATCTCTGAGTTTTACTTACTGTATTGAGGTCAAGGGTCAGAGGTCAACGTTCAGCCATATTCTCATTACCGGTCGATTATTTATCCTACACTGTTGTTAATTTCAATCGATCCTAATCGTCTGCTGAACCCTAAACCACCGTCTCAAGGCTTTTCCTCTGCATCAGCTCAGGGCTCAGGTTAACTTAGCAATAACTTAGCAGTAAATAAAGGTTAAATAAAAAATGTACTTGGCAGTAAGACTGTGTTCTGCTCTCATATCTCATATAGTGTTGGATTTTTCACTGCAAACACAGCTCCTAGTGCTGCCTTGGGCCTACAACCTCCTATCCTAAGAGGAGCACGGAGCAGTAAGCCAGTGCGTTTGTTTTTCTTAGCCCAGGCGGATGTTAGCCCTTCCCATTTGGCCCTCAGCCTTCCCAGCAGCAGCAGTGTGCCCAGCCAGCCAGTCAGTCAGCCAGTCAATCAGCCAGTCAGTCAGACAGTTAGCCAGTCAGTCAGTTAACCAGTCGGTCAGTTAGTCAGTCAACCAGTAGACAGTCAGCCAGTCAGTCAGCCACTAGACAGTCAGCCAGTAGACAGTCAGCCAGTCAGTCAGTCAGTTAGCCAGTAGACAGTAGCCAGTCAGCCAGTCAGTCATCCAGTAGATTGTCAGTACCCAGTCAGCCAACCAACCAGCCAGTCACTCGGTCATACATACAGTCAGCCAGCTAGTCAGCCAGTAAGCCAGCCAGTCAATCAGTCAGCCAGTAGACAGTTAGCCAGTCAGTCAGCCAGTCAGTCAATCAGCCAGCCAGTAGACCGTTAGCCAGTCAGCCAGCCAGTCAGTCAACCAGCTAGGAGACAGTCAGCCAGCCAGCCAGCCAGTCAATCAGCCAGTCAGTAGACAGTTAGCCAGTCAGTCAGCCAGCCAGCCAGTCAGTCAGCCAGCCAGTAGACAGTCAACCAGCCATTCAGGCAGATGGCTGTAATAGATGGTAATGAGCTGCTATTGGCTGGTTATCTTCAGGGAGCAGCAGGGCTCAGAATGGACCTACTGATCGCAGATGAAGCAGGGTATCGATAGAACCGATGGTAAATGTCAAACATGGATGGGAGATTGATGGAAGATGGGTGTGGGTGTGTAGGGTGTGTGTTTGTCTGTTTGTGTGTGCGTGTGTGTATGCGTTGACAGATTACACCCCTGTTCTCATGTCCAGATTCTTAGAGAGATTAAAATGATTAGATCACGGTGAGAAAGGAAGAGAGAGACGGAGATGGTAACAAAAAGAGATATCTGAAATGAGAGGCAGATACAAGAGATAAGGGGAGAGAGAGATAGATCAGTGTCACGTTCTGACCTTTATTTCCTTTGTTTTGTCTTTATTTAGTATGGTCAGGGCGTGAGTTGGGGTGGGCAGTCTATGTGTGTTTTTCTCTATGTGGGTTTTGAGTCCCCTTGGCCCCTGGTATGAGTTCATCAGCGGACAGCTCGCGTCAATCGTTGTCCCTGATCCCTGCAGAATCCATCACTTAGGATAGCCATGGCCCCTCCCACTTGGGTCGCCGGGGTTACTTCCTTGTGAGATAAGCACCAGGATACCCTGTTCTCGGTCCTTCGTTCATGTTCACATCTTATTGTTTATTGTATTTCTTAAGTGTTCCAGTTTATGTTTTTTTCTTTTTTTTTTTATCGTTTACTTTTTTATTTATAACTCTCTTTTTTTTCTTTTTTTTATTTTTCTATTCTAAAATAAACTTATGGAGCACTCTACCACGCTGCACATTGGTCTTACGATCCTCGCAAACTTTCTCCTCCTCAGATGAGAGGCGACGACACCGTACCAATCAAGTGGACAATAGAGAGTGGAAGAATTGAATCGATGAGTAGAGTGAGTGACTGAAATGAATTAGCAACATGAGGACATCCCCATTTCCTTCGTCCGTCCTCACATCATTGCATCTCAACTTTCCTTGACTCCATCCCTCTTTCCCTCCCAGGTCTTCCCTACCAACCTCTCCCCCGCCTGAGCTGAGATCATCATTATCGGTACATCATATGTAGGAGACGCCTTAATGAGCTATGCCCTCGCTTAAATAGGCACTAACTACCAGCCTGGCCCCTGCAGCCCAGATGTGTGTCGCCAATGCAACACAGATGTGCCCTCTCTCAATTCAATATTCAACTTTCAACTCAACGGCGATTACTTGGCATGGAAACACATTTAAAACATGCCAAAGCGCAAGTGAAGTAGATATAAACAGAAGATGACAATACAACAATAATAAATTAAATAAAAACAGTAACACTATACCCACCTCACCAGAAGTCTCCAAAAATAATACAAGACATTTTTCAAATGCATATTATGTCATCTCATATATCTAGTTTTAACGATTGCCCAAATAGTAAATAAATAAAATATGAAAATAAATAAATTATAAATATTTGTATTTAACAATGGACGTTTGTTCTTCACTAGTTGCCCTTGTACTTGTGGCAACAGGTCACAAACTTGACTGCCCTGTGATGGCCACTTGTATTTCACCCATAGATAGGGAGTTATACAAAATGGGTTTGTTTTTTTAAAGTATTTGTGATCTGAAGTAATCTGAGGAAAATGGTCTCTAAATGGTCATACATTGGAGGAGGTTAGGAATTGCAGCTCAGTTTCCTACTTCATTTTGTGGGCAAGTGTGCACAATAAGCCTTCTTCTCATTGAGAGTCAGTCTGCCTACTGGGCGGCCATTCTACAATAGCAAGGCTTATGCTCACTGACGTCTTTAACATAGTTCAAAAGCTTTTCCTAATTTGGTCAGTCACCAGTGTCAGTATTCTGCCACTGTGTACTCCTCTTTTTAGGCCAAATAGCATTCAGTTTTCTATAGTTTTATTGTTAATTCTTCTACCAATGTGTCAAGTAATTATCTTTTTGTTTTCTCAAAGATTTTGTTGGGTCTTAATTGTGTTGCCTTGTCCTGGGGTTTTGTGGGGTTCTGTTTGTGTTTGTGAACAGAGCCCCAGACCAGCTTGCTTAGGGGACTCTTACTCCAAGTTCATCTTTCTGTAGGATGCTTTGGAATCTCTTCCTTTTAGTGGTCTCTCCTGTCCCCTCTCCCTCCAAGAAGTGGACAGATCCAGATGGAGAACATGCTCTCCCAGCATGTGCTGAACTCTTCACCCACTACTCTCTATCTCACTCTCACGTCCCACTCCCTTCTCCACTTCCACTCCCCTGTCTCCTTCCCACATTCCGTCTCACTTCCCACTCCCCTGTCTCACTTCCCACTCCCTGTCTTCCACTTCCCACTCCCTCCTGTCTCACTTCCCCACTCCCCTGTCTCCTCCCACTCCTGCTCTCACTTCCACCCCGTCTCACTCCTACCCCTGTCTCCTTCCCACTCCCCTTGTCTCACTTTCGACACGCCCTGTCTCCTTCCCTCCTGTCTCACTTCTCACTCCCTGTCTCCTTTCCCACTCTCCTGTCTCCTTCCCACTCCCCTGTCTCCTTCCCACTCTCCTGTCTCTTCCACTCCCCGTCTCCTTACCTCCACTCCCCTGTCTCACTCCCAGTCCCCTGTCTCCTTCCCCATCCCTGTACTCTTCCCACTCCCTGTCTCACTTCCACTCCCCTGTCTCACTTCTCACTCCCCTGCTCACTTCCCCACTCCCCTGTCTCCTTCCCACTCCCCTGTCCTCCTCCCACTCCCCTGTCTCACATTCCCACTCCCCTGTACTCCTTCCCACTCTCCGTTCATTCCTTCCCACTCCCCTGCTCCTTCCCACTCTCCTGTCTTCTCTCCCACTCCCGTCTCCTTCCACCCCCTGTCCTTCCACTTCCCTTTCCTTCCCACTCCACTGTCTCCACTTTCCCACTTCCTTCCGCACTCCCCTGTCTCCCTCCCACTCCCCGTCTCCACTTCCCACTCCCCTGTCTCACTCCCACTCCCCGTTCTCCCGTCCCACCGCCCGTCTAACTTCCATCCCTGTCTCCTTCCCACTCCCCGCTCTCCTTCCCACTCCCCTGTCTCACTTCCCACTCCCCTGTCTCCTTCCCCCGTCCTGTCACTCTGCTTTTCTCACTCTCTTTGTTTCTCCTCTCTCTCTCTCTTTCTCTCTTCCTCTCTCACACACACACACACACAGACATACACACTCCCTCTCTCTCATTTACACACACAATTTTTCTCTCTCACACACAGTGTTTTATAATTTCAAGATGTGTGGATGCTTAATGTTTTTATTTGAGCTTGAAGCTTATTTAAGGACTATTAAAGGTAATTATATAGGCCATTATTGGGCTCAGGCTTCCACAGAGTGGCCATTAAGTGTGGGGAAATGTGGTGGCTATGCTATGCTATGCTATGCTATGCCAGTAGTTATGGCTGCCAGACTTACTGAATAATTAGGGATCTTTGTCTGTGTTGGGGAAGTTTGGGCTGGGTAGGTTGGGGGCGATATTGTTATACCTTCTGTAGACTTGTCTGGGATGGTGGGCAATTGGCATCTGAGGGACGGCGGGGGAGGTGTGTGCGTGTGTGTGTGTGTGTGTGTGAGAGATGTGGAGAGAGAGAGGGATGTGGAGAGAGAGAGAGATGTGGAGAGAGAGAGGGGGTACACTTAGAAAAAAGGGTTCCAAAAGGGTTCTTCGGCTGTCCCCATAGGATAATCCTTTTTGGTTCCAGGTTCCACGTAGAACCCTCGGTTATAGATAGCACCTTTTTTTTCTAAGAATGCAGAGAGAGGGAGAGAAAGAGAGAGAGTATGTGCGAGAGAGAGAAGATCCCCTCTAGGGAGAAAGGTAGCCATCCTTTCTATAGAGATGAGATCTGCTGTCGGCATGCCAAGGAAACGGAACTGGGAAATAGCCGTGATTGATTTAAAAGAGAGACAAGAGGAGGCAATTAACAGAACGTGGAGGAGATGGACAGAACAGAGAGGACAGAACAGAGAGAAAGAGGTCTTCTCTCTAAGAAAGCAATCATCAAAAAGCAAATGATGATGGAAGAGGAGAGAAAGAAAGCAAGTGAATCTGTCAGTGTTGAGAGCTCAGCTTTTGATGAGGTCATTGCTTGAGAGCATAGCTTTTGATGAGGTCATTGCTTGAGAGCACAGCTTTCAATGAGGTTATTGCTTGAGAGCACAGCTTTTGATGAGGTCATTGCTTGAGAGCTCAGCTTTTGATGAGGTCACTGCTTGAGAGCACAGCTTTCAATGAGGTCATTGCTTGAGAGCACAACTTTCAATGAGGTCGTCGGTTCAGAGGGTCAGCCGTGAGACGAGCGTCCTTACCTCCAGAGTCTGAGGAAAGCCAGATGTAGGACAATCCCCTTAAAGGCTGTGGACAGTTKAACCTTTATTTAACTAGGCAGGTCAGTTAAGAACAAATTCTTATTTACAATGACGGCCTACCAGGGAACAGCGGGTTAACTGCCTTGTTCAGGGGSAGAACRAYAGATGTTTACCTTTACCTTTCGGTTACTGGCCCAAYGCTCTAACCACTAGGCTACCTGCCACCCCAAAYTATTTACTGTCTCTGATTGTAGTTGTAGTATATATGCAAATAGGAATGCCCTCAAATCACTCTATGGAATTCCACTGTCCAGTGAGGTTACACTGCACTTCAGCCTTGATGGAGAAGTTCCCTTACATCAGGATACATTGTCATAGGAAAACACAGGCCTTGTCGTCTGAGGACTATTTTATTCTGATGTTCTTTTATATCACTCAACTGTATATATTTGTCTGACTTTATCTCACTTGGTTCGTTGCACGGTGGACTGACTATTAAAGGTAACATGCAATATCTGACCACGCCTTCCCCACCTACTTCCCTTCCTCCTGTTTTCCTGTACCCCTTTCCATCTACCCGCTCTTTTTCTCCCACTCACCTCTCTTCCTCTCCCTCCTCTCCTCCTCTCCTTTCTCTCCCTTCCTCTCCTTTTCCTTCCTATCTTACCCTCTCCTCCTTCTCCCCCCTGTCCTCCTCTCCCCCTCCTCCCCTCCACTCCTCTCTTAGACGAGTCTTCCCTGTGGTGTCTTGCTTGACTGACTCTCTGACTCAAAGGCTTAGGTGTTAATCCACAGC
>NC_036864.1:7238531-7240162 GCF_002910315.2 Salvelinus sp. IW2-2015
CACACACACACACACACACACACACACACACACACACACACACACTGACACGCTCCTTCCACCCATCAGCTTACCTGACTGTAAAACTAAGCTTCCAGTGTCCAAAAACACATGTTGTTCCATCTGCTAACAAGTGGTATTTTTGTTCAGATTTTTATTTTTAACTTTTATTTATTTAATGTTTTAATTCTTTCCATGCTGGTAAGCTCTTCCAAGGAAAATAGCTCCTGGTAATACGTGTCTGAGAAGAGCTACAGCTATGCCAGGTTCCTCCTGAGAGAGAAAGGGAGGGGGAGACAAATACAGAGAGAGAGGCTTTAGGCTGACCCTATGCCTGTACAAGGACAGGGGGGATGGAGAATGGGGTGTGCAATAATCACCCGGAACATAAAGACTCCCTACAGGTAGCTGTATTAAAACAATACAGTAGAGGTCAAGCGGACGGAGGGAGCTTTAGCTTTGCAGACACAGTATGCTTATTAACAGACAGGCTACGTTGTTTGGTGTTTTAACAAACAGGGACACTAACCTTGGGTGGGTTTACACCCGACCCCACCAACCGACAGACACCTGCACATCAGCCAAACCAACAACTGGCACCTCTCGGTGAAATTAGATTATACAGCTGCGCCTCTCTCAAGTCGTTCCAGTGCTGCGTGGTGGCTGGGGTTGTGGTCTGATGCTAGTTTCATTAATAAGGTATGGTAGTCTAACCGTAGCCCGTCATATAGACAGTTGCCTGGAGGACTGTAGCAAAGCAGCCCAGGAGCCAACAGAAGCCAGGCCTCAACAACTTCCTCCTCATGACAAACTTTATCATAACACACTGTATTTTTAGCCTTTGCAAATCTCCACAGCCCAGATGACTTGGTATTGAAGTAGTCCAGGTGAGTTGGAGACGCTGGACTGGAGTAATGCTGTTGCTACTGTCAGCCACCCAAATATGTCATTACATCTTTCTCACTCAAATAAAACAATTATAAACCAAAACCAGGGCCTGTAGGCGTGCTGATCTTGGATCAGTTTGGCCTTTTAAGTCTGAATGAATATGATTATATTGATAGGGGGGACCTGATCCTAGATCAGCCCCCTGGTCCTGACCACAGTGAGTTGGTCTGATCTATCCCAGGCCTGGGGTGGAGGGCTTGACTGAAGGACTGAATTGGATCTTTAAGTCTCCACTGAGAAGACCTCTTSGGGTTATTTAGTGAGCAGAGCTCTGATTTGTTCTCCACACCTCTGTTTGTTAACAATGAACTCCAGTCTGATTAATGGACCGGTCTTATTAGCCGTGGCTGAGTAATGGGTGTTTGTGTGGGGAAGAGTCGGAGAGAGTAATATCTATGACTCATGTATCAGCTTGTTGGTTCATCAAGAGGAAGGAAGCAAACATGTTCTCTGCTACAACCAAGGACGATGACTTAATGGTCAGAGTTTGTGTATTGTGTGTGTGTGTGTGTGTGTGTGTGTGTGTGTGTGTGTGTGTGTGTGTGTGTGTGTGTGTGTTTATGTGTGTGAATCTTGAGCAACCAACCTGACACACACACACACACCCAGTAACCCTGTCAGTGTTTAGACTCCCACCCACATAACCAGGCTGAATGTACACTGTTATTTCAGACAGAACATTT
>NC_036864.1:7241441-7274487 GCF_002910315.2 Salvelinus sp. IW2-2015
GAGTCAATGTGGAGGCTATATACAGGGGGTACCAGTACAGTCAATGTGGAGGCTATATACAGKGGGTACCGGTACAGAGTCAATGTGTGGGGGTACAGGTTAGTCGAGGTCATTTGTAAAGTGACTATGCATAGATAATAAACAGCGAGAAGCAGCAGTGTAAAAGCAGGGGGGATCAATGTAAATAGTCCAGCTGGCCATTTCATTAGTTTAGTTGTTCAGCAGGCTTGGGGGTAGAAGCTGTTAAGGTGCCTTTTTGTCCTAGACTTGGCGCTCCGGTACCGCYTGCCGTGCGGTAGCAGAGAGAACAGTCTATGACTTGGGTGACTGGAGTCTTTGACAAYCTTTTGGGCCTTCCTCCGACAAYGCCTAGTATATAGGTCCTGGATGGCAGGAAGCCTGGCCCCAGTRATGTACTGGGCCGTACGCACTACCCTCTGTAGCGCSTTACGGTCAGATGCCGAGCAGTTGCCATACCAGGCGGTGATGCAACGGGTCAAAATGCTCTGTACTGAGAACATGGATGTTAACTCTGTCCTATCTTTAGCATGTTTCATATAGACACTGGCTATACTGTCCATAAGTCCTTGGTGACGGCATGGTCAGAGTGACTCACTATGGTCCAGTTCATGGCAGCATCTCAAATGGCACCCTATTCCCTAGGAGCCCTGGTCCAATGTAGTGCACTATATAGGGAATAGAGTGCCATGGGGCTGTAGTCAAAAGTAGTGCACTATATTGGGAATGGTGTCATTTTGGACAGCCCCCGTGTGTAGTAGCATCACATACGATCTGTGTTTCTCCTCTCAGATATTGACGAGTGTTCCTTYGAGAGGACCTGCGACCACACCTGCGTCAACTACCCTGGCAGCTTCGACTGTGTCTGTCAGGAAGGATACACTCTGTACGGCCTCACACACTGCGGAGGTGAGKAKGACACAGACATGCATGGGATTGCACGCATACACACACACAAACACACACACACTCACACACACTTAGAAAGACATGGGAAAGAGTTAGACAGACAGGTAGCTAGGGAGAGGCACAGATAAAAAGGAATTGACTGACACAAAGTAAGAAGCCCTGAGAGACTGACAAGGAGAAAGAGAGAGAGTGAAGAGGAGAGAGAGAAATAGAAAGAGAGGGAGAGTGTTTTTTATTGTGTGTGTTAGTGAGGGGTGACTGAGCACGTGCAGATGGCGCTGCTGAAAGCACACTCATACCTCAGTTCCCCTGAATAGCCCTCCGTACCTGCGTCCCTGCCTGTGTGTGCATGTGTGTGTGTTGTACCTGTCACACACATGTCGTGCGGAGGCAGTAGGCTTGACGGGTGTGTGTGTGTGTGTGTGTGTGTTGTGATCCTACTTCACCTGGCCCTGTCTGACTGACAGCCATGTTCTTCAGTGGTAGACTAAACAGGCCACTGTCTTAAGGGCGTTCCATTAGCAGTCAACACATACCAGTCAGTCAGATATAGAGCACTGAGAGGACATGAGCTGTCTGTCTCACACTGATGACATCACACACTGACTCGTAGCACAGGCTCTGTCTAATCAATCAATCAAATGTATTTATGAAGCCTTTTTACATCAGCAAACCCATCAGCAAAGCCTAAAACACCAAACAGCAAGCAATGCAGATGTAGAAGCACAGTGGTTAGGAAAAACTCCCTGGAAAGGGAGGAACCTAGGAAGAAACCTAGAGAGGAACCAGGCTCTGAGGGTTGGCCAGTCCTCTTCTGGCTGTGCCGGGTGGAGATTATAACAGTACATGGCCANTAGGAAGAAACCTAGAGAGGAACCAGGCTCTGAGGGTTGGCCAGTCCTCTTCTGGCTGTGCCGGGTGGAGATTATAACAGTACATGGCCAAGATGTTCAAACGTTCACAGATGTTCAAACGTTCACAAATAATAATAATCACAGTGGTTGTAGAGGGTGCAACACCTCAGGAGTAAATGTCAGTTGGCTTTTCATAGCCGATCATTCAGAGTTAGAGACAGCAGGTGCAGTAGAGAGASAGAGTCGAAAACAGCAGGTCCGGGACATCATGTCTGATGATGTCCCTCTGAACTTTGATGATACTCGACCACGTACATGTGCACACACACACACACACACACACACACACCCTCTGACTGTATTCTTTGTGGTTGTGTCTCAGACATAGATGAGTGCAGCATTAACAACGGGAGCTGTGAGCACAGCTGTGTGAACACACAGGGAGGCTATGAGTGTCTGTGTCCGCCCGGTCAGAAACTCCACTGGAACAAGAAGGACTGCACCGGTAAGCACCTAAACGTCTACTGTGTGTGTGTGTCTTCTATAGACATAGGAGTGTGTGTGTGTGTGAGTGCGTGCGTGCGTGCGTGTGTGCGTGTGTCATCGTTTTTGTGCTGTGACCGGTCGGTGGTTGTCATGGTGATGTGACCCTCTATGTTCCTCAGAGGCGGTGAAGTGTTTGCCCAATGGGAAGCCAGCGCCGCGCGCCCAGCTCAGCTGTGACAAGAGAGGCGGGGTGGAGGTGTGCTCACTCTCCTGTCCTTCTAACGCACTCTTCCTCGCAGGTACGTGGCTCAGTCCTACACACCCCAACACACACACACACACACACACACCTTACAGCAAAGACCAAACCTTCACTCTTTCTCCCCAGCAGAATCCTAGCCTTTAACCTCGACTCTCCTCAATCTGCAATCTACACTCCCTCCTTCTCTACATTAATCCTCTACCTTCTCTGGTTAAACTACATTAATCCTCTACCTTCTCTGGTTAAACTAGTTAATCCTCTACCTTTCTCTGGTTTATAATCTACGTTAATCCTCTACTTCTCTGGTTAAACTACGTTAATCCTCTACCTTCTCTGGTTAAACTACATTAATCCTTACCTTCTCTCGGTTAAACTACGTTAATCCTCTACCTTCTCTGGTTAAACTACTTAATCCTCTACCTTCTCTGGTTAAACTACGTTAATCCTCTACCTTCTCTGGTTTAAACTATCTAATCCTCTACCTTCTCTGGTTAAACTACATTAATCCTTCTACCTTCTCTGATCTGGACTGGTCTGGTGAGGTTTAGTCCATGCGCTAGTCTTCAGCTGACTCTTATCCAATGACAATGCCTGTGTATCCGTGGTTTACTGAGCTCCAGCCGCTCCATCTCTCTCTGCCCTCTAGAGGTCAGGCCAATCCTCACGCTGCTCTCCTTCAAGCAGAGCTCCACTGAAAGTTTTCCCACTTGGATGTAGGGCTCAGATTAAGGCCTAATCTATCCTACCTACCTTTCTCAGTCACTGGCCAAAGGATCCGTCAGGGGGCATTTCAGCTAAAATATTTCACTCAGTGAGTGATTCGTCTGGTGTTGCCCTAAGCTATAAATGGCCTATAAAGCTATTTGGCTGTCAATGCAGGCACCCTGGTCCTTCTGCGAATGTGCTTAACACAGACGAACATCTGTAAAACAAATTACATTCTTTAATCGGGCCTGCCATATTTCTGTTTGGGACTGCTTTGAGTAGACGTTTGCTCCGGTTGGCTTTGGCTGCTGTAGTGTGAGACTGATGGATAGCTCTCAAACACAAAGTGAAAAATAATTGCTTTTTTATCTTTCGGAGCATGTCTTAATTTGGGAGAAGGAAAGCTTTTCAATTCTTGTGGTGTACGCAAAGCCTGCGTCTTCTTCATTCATATCCCGCTTTATGAGCTCTGAAGTCTTCATCCCTCTTCTGACTAGACATGTGTGTGTTTGTGTGTGTGCGTGGTACGTGTGCGCGAATTCATATGGCTAGACTGTATTCGTGCAAATTTTCCCATCCCTCAGGAAATGTATTTATGCAGGTGTGTTGTGTGTGTGTGTGGTGTGTGTGCTTGTGGTGTGCTGTGTGTGTGTGTGGTGTGGTGTGTGTGTGTGTGTGTGTGTGTGTGTGTGTGTGTGTGTGTGTGTGTGTGTGTGTGTGTGGTGTGCTCGAGGTGTGGAGGGTTCTTTTATGGCAGGCTTCATATGGCAGTCTCTTGTAGCTCTTAAATACTAGAGAAAGTGAGGCCATAGAAAACTAATACAAGTATTTTACTCCTCCGCACTCCATCAGAACGTCAACTAGCCAAGAGAAACACACATTGCCATCAGATGGTTAGCACACACACACACACACACCTCAGGCGGTTAGCGTAGCAGGGGGATTGGGTCACACTGCTCCTCGGATGGACCCCTCTATCACTTTGACAGCAATCACATATTTCCTCATGTCCCATGTCACCCTGTCCCTCAGTGCTGTCGGTTTAATAGCCATAAACAAGTCAGCCAGTGGCAGAAGACAGGGATACAGAGCAGAGCTGGTCTAAACGGATTGACCTGGGATGGACAGGGTTGTAATTGACATGTACTTGTGTGTGTCCCGCCAGACTCTGARAACAGCTACACACTAAGCTGTGGTGTGCCGGTGCAACCTGKGAAGGCACCACAGAAGAGGAACGCCACCACCGCCCTGCTCACCTGTGCAGGTATGCAATGCATTATGGGACATGTAGTCAGAGATGTCATACTTTGTTCAATATAAAGATATTTAACCATACCACTTCTAGTTAAATCACACACATACAGTGAGATCAGAGTCTCGCAGCTCGGTCATGACCTTTTGACGTCGATGCGGTTGTCATCGTTTCACTTCTCCCGTTGCCGGTGGGTTTAAATTCCTCAATTTCTTCATTCCCTCCATCGGAATCTTCACTCCCCTGCCTTTGGTGCTCGCCATGTCGTCACTCCTATATTTCCTTCAGCACTCTGTAGATTTTGGACAGGGAGAGGGCCCTCGCACGGCCAGAGGAATGCACTGAGAGAGAAACGAGAGAGAGAGAGCGAGAACGAGAGAGAGAGAACGAGAGAGAGAGAGAACGAGAGAGAGAGAACGAGAGAGAGGGGTAGAGAGGGAGATGGAGAGTGTGTGTGTGTGAGAGAGAGAGATAGAGATGGAGAGATAGAAAGACTCACCATCTGGCTGGGGGTGTGAGTGTTAAGTGATATGAAATACAGCTCACCTCAGAGCGCCAATCCTGGACCGTCCCCTAAGAATCTCACAGCTCCCCCAGACATATGGTTCGCTTACGGTTCAGCTACGCTCTCATCACGATCTATCATTTCACGCTCTGATAACGGAAGTGGCAGATGATGACGACGGTTAACGATGATGATGAAGACAGCTTCTATGTGGCGTCCCGAACGGCAAACAGCTCAGTCCATTCAGCGCCTCTGCTCCACAGCAGCAAACTGGAGCCAGTGGTGTCCTGGTGTGTCTGGTTTTAATGGTTAATGGACAGAACCTCTCACTGTGCTGTGTGTTTACCTGGCGCCGCTCTCAATCTTCCTCTCCACTCAGCGTACCCATAACCACACACACACACACACATTCTGACCCTTGCGTGTCTCCAGCACCTCGTTAAAAGGACAGCCATCCCGACCACCCACTACATGGCCGACAAAACAGACACATACACACACATTCCGTCTACCTTCCTCCCTGGTGTCGGCTGGACGGCTGATCACTGGGACGATGTGGGTTTTTGGTTTTGCCTGTATTGCCAGAGAGACAGGCAGAGCGTGATAAAGCATTTGGCTGCGTTAGTTCCTCTGTGACTTAAACTTCACCTCAACCAGRGAAMACCAATAAAKGTGGCCTGGAGATGCACTCTGAAGTGTGTGATCATATGCCATGGGCAGTGGACTATCATCAGGGCCACGAGTTGGTCAGGTCAGGTGATCAGGATAAATCTCCTGTCCCTAAATTATGATGTTTTTCATAGGATGTCAAAAGGTCATTCATTAGTGTATGTTTGTGTCTTTCTCCTTTATGTAAATGAAGATACGTTACCCCCGCCCATCAAGCAGAAGGCCCGCTTCAAGGTCAAAGATGCCAAGTGTCACCTGAGACCCAGGAACAAGGAAAAACACAGAGAGACGTCCAAGCCGAGCCTGCAAGGTAAATCCTGCTACTCCTAAATGACTGTACAAACTGTACTSTATAACACAGGCTACTCCTAACTTAGAGTGTGCAGCATCAAGTAATACAGACTGAACTAAGACTAAGAAGGTATACATGATGCAAGATACTGTAGCAGTAATATAACTGACAGTTAGATGTGTCCTGAGCTGTGCCCTTACACCTGCCATAACTCTGAAACAAACAATACTAAACCATGCACAACAGCATCCTATCAACTTCCTCTTCTTATCTTCTTCCTCATCCTCCCCCTCTTCTTCTCAGGGGGTCCGCTCCCGTGTACTGACGACTGCCAGGTGACCTTTGTCAATCTGAAGTGTGACTCGTCTAAGAAGCGGCGGCGTGGACGCAAGTCCCCTTCCAAAGAGGTTTCCCACATCACAGCTGAGTTTGAGATGGAGATGAAGGAAGCCTCAGGTCAGTGTGACTGTGCAACCTCAGGTCAGTGTGTGTGTGTGTGTGTGTGGGTCACGTGTGTGGTGTGTGTTGTGTGCTGATTGCATATACCCCACATTTTAATCATGTAACCTATTTCTGTATGGGTGTGAGTAATGGGAGTTTTCTGTTATATCGAGTGTGTGTGCTTGTATATTTCTCTGCAGACTTGTGTAACGGGACTCTGTGTATTGTTGGTGCGTGTGTGTGTGTACTGACTGTGTGTATTCCACCCCCAACTCTGTTGTAACGTGGAGTGTGTGAGGGAGCGTATGAAGCAGAGGTTACAGAGTGCCATGCGGACCTGAGGAAGTCCACAACAACAGCAGTTCTATATCCAGTTCTCTGTACCCAGTACGAGTGGCCAGAAACCTGCACTGCACGTTGAGCAAATGCAGCACCGGACAGGTCTTACAGACGGACAGTGTGGGAGCATCCTGTGCAAGGCATCCTGGGATATGGATTGTTGTAGCTTACTATTCCAAATACAGGTAACTGCCAAAATAAGAAAAACACTTGAGTAAATGAGGGAACAAAGTACTGTATATTGAAAGCAGGTGCTTCCATACAGGTTGTTCTCTACAATTCCTAAGTAATTCATATCCCATAATGCTTAAGTCATTAACATGCTGGGCAGGCCCAGTTGGCCATTTATTTTGTCTACCAGTGGCAATGGCCCCATCCACAGGGGATGAGTGGTCACTGAATAGTTGATGAGCATGAAAACGATGAAAAATATATGCCATGGCCGTCTCATTCACCAATCTCAACCCAATGGTGAATGTGCATAAAGATGCTGCCCCCATGTACTTACCACAACATACATTACCTCGTTACTCATTTCTGTATCGGTATAGGCCTACACCATCCCAATTCACTCCAAGCAACGCGCAATTTGAAAAACGGGAAAATCTCGATTGTGCTGATTACTGGCACGTTGAACCAGTCGCGCTCACGTAGTTTAAAAACTCTGTGGGTAGTGCTAAAAACAATGCCGTGTAACTGAATTCCTCCGTTCCTCTGAACATCTAAGAGAGATTCTGGACGGCGCTTTGAGACAGCGTCTTTCCACCACCATCAACGAAAACACCAAATTATGGAATTTCTCATGGAAGATAGGTGTCACATCCCTCCAATAGATTCAGACAGCTTTAGAATCTATGCCAAGGTTGTACTGAAGCTTTCTGTTTGTGGACCCAACACCCTGTAAGACACTTTATGTTGGTGTTTCCTTTATTTGGCCTATACATCACAGCTGCAGTTTGACACCGTGTGTAGGCAAAACCCACTTCCGTCTCTGTTTATGCAGTGTAGCGGATATACCATACCATGATATGCAAAACATGTCTCTCTCATTCTCTCTTCTCTGTGTGTACGTCTATCTCTCTCCTGTCTCAGTGAGCTGTGGTGTGGGGACGTACTATAGTGGAGACCCATGATCAGTGTGTCGTGTGTCCCCCTGGTACATACCAGGACACAATGGGCCAGCTGCCTGTGAACCCTGCCCCAGCACCGAGGAACGGGTATCGCCGGGCCAAGAAACGTCTCCAGTCGGAGGTGTGTGTGTGTGTGTGTGAGCGTGCTTTTGTGGCAGTCTTATGTTGCTGTAGTTTGCACCACCCTGTGGTTATTAAACGTTATCCAGTTCTATTGGAGCCATGGTCTGTTTCAAGGCATTTCCAACTTTGTCCTCTAAGAGCAGCAAAGACCATGGTCCTTAGATAGATCAGCCGGCTAGCTCAGTCGGTAGAGCATGAGACTCTTAATCTCAGGGTCGTGGGTTCGAGCCCCACGTTGGTGTTCCTTTCATTCACAAGGATTTCATAAACCTCACCAGCGTACGCCAGCAGCATACCACCCTGCATACCACTGCTGGCTTGCTTCTGAAGCTCAACAGGTTGGTCCTGGTCCCATCCGGATGGGAGACCAAGGCTGCTGGAAGTCGTGTTGGAGGCCAGTAGGAGGCACTCTTTCCCTCTGGTCTAAACAAAGAGCCAATGCCCCAGGGCAGTACTTGGACACTGCTCGTGTAGGGTGCCGTCTTTCGGATGGACGTTAAACGGGGTCCTGACTCTCTGAGTCATTAAAGATCCGATGGCACTTATCGTAAGAGTAGGGGTGTAACCCCGTGTCCTGGCTAAATTCCCAATCTGGCCCTCAACCATCACGGTACACTAATAATCCAGTTTACAATTGGCTCATTCATCACCCTCCTCTCCCCTTAACTATTCCCCAGTCGTTGCTGCAAATGAGAACGTGTTCTCAGTCAACTTACCTGTAAAATAACGGTAATAAAATAAAATACTCTGGAACTGACTCATCTCATAAACATTGAAGTTCTACTCCTGCATAATAGTCAGTTGAAGAGATGTATGTTGTAAGATCCTGTTAAACTCTCTTCTTCTCTCCACCTCTCCCAGGCCAGTGTCCGCTGGTCATTATTCGTCAGATGTTTCCGTCCTGTAACCCCTTCCTCTGCGGTCCTTCCAGCCGAGCCTGGCCGGCGTACTCTGCTTCTCCTGTGGAGGTGCCTCATGACCAAGTACAGGGCTCGTCCCTTCAGGCTGTGAAGGCCAGAAGAGTGAGAGAGAGAGAGAGAGAGAGAGAGAGAGAGAGGAGAGAGAGACGAAGAGAGGAGAGGAAGAAGAGAGGAGAGAGAAGAGAAAGAGAGGAGGAGAGAGCGAGAGAGAATTACTCCATGTTTGGCTGTGGTTGGACACCACTACAACTCCAGTAACCACCGCTGTATCCGCTGCCCAGCCGGTACCTACCAGTCAGAGTTTGGACAGAACTACTGCATCACCTGCCCTGGCAACACCACCACCGACTTTGACGGAGCCACCAACGTCTCTCACTGCAAGAGTAAGGCCAGTCTCACATTAGTTCATTAGGGCAGTGAATTATTTTACTGTTGCACATGGTTAGAGGACTCATTTAAGCGTGACATCTCGTTAGACCATAGCCCACAAATGACAAGTTGTCTTGGTGTAACACCTGCTAAAACATTTCAGTTTCCTCTTTGTACCCTTAAGCCAGGAATTCCCAAACTTTTTCACTCGGGGTCTTCCTTCCAGCATTTGGGAACATCCCGCGCACGTGCCATATCTATTTCTATGGGCACAGGCACTGTTCATGACAAACTGTTCACGCCTCTCTTGCAGGTTTAAAGCTTATTTCCTGCAATTCTACACATTTTGTCATAAGGTGCAAAGAAAATGTTGCAGTTTTGAAGCAAATTTTCTTACAATCCTATACATTTTGCCATGTCTAATGTGTATTCATGTGATATTTGAGCGACAAAAATAATTACTAAAAAATGTAAATATAAAAACAGTTGCTGACATGGGCTTGTTGATCTGGACCTCACCCCACAGTTTGAGAACCACTGCTCTAAGCTATACACTTGTTCCTTGCTGCTAAATTAGTTCAATTCAAAGCCRTAGTCTCCAGTGCTTCCTGACTCATCCAAGTCTCTTCTCCCTGTCTCAGACCAGGTGTGTGGGGGTGAGCTGGGRGACTTCACAGGCTTTATTGAGTCTCCTAACTACCCCGGGGACTACCCGTCCAATGTAGACTGTATCTGGACCATCAACCCCCCCCACAAGAGACGCATCCTCATCGTGGTGCCTGAGATCTTCCTCCCCATCGAAGACGAGTGTGGAGAYGTGCTYGTCATGAGRAAGAGTGGTACGCACAACCAGGAARTCATYSTTACTGTGCCAGCCAATCAGACAGCGTGATATTTAATTTCATCAGCTAGCCAGYCAATTCGATTGTTACATTATTGTAGTTAGTCTATCTTGCTATTTTAATATTCATCAAGTATTATTTCAGCTGATTCCAAACTCWTGGTTGGTCCATCTGTCTGTCAATTRMATKTAGCCCCTYCCTCTTCTTCCCTTAGCCCTGCCCACCTCCATCACCACCTATGAGACGTGTCAGACGTACGAGCGRCCAATCGCCTTCACCTCCCGCTCACGCAAGCTCTGGATCCAGTTCAAGTCCAATGAGGGCAACAGTGGCAAGGGCTTCCAAGTCCCCTATGTCACCTATGATGCTTCGAGTCTCTGAGCTTCTACACATCTAAGCTGCTCAGACTCCCTAACATTCACACGTGCCTTATTAAGTCAACTATAATGTACAGTGGTGACAAGGTGTGTTTGATGGTGGAATATTAGTACACTTTTAGTGAAAAGGCGGCAGGCCGCAGGCGGCAGGCGGCAGCCAGCTGAATATTGTAACCCTGTTTTTCATCCTGTCTCTTGTTTTGTAGGAGACTACCAGCAGCTGATAGAGGACATTGTCCGGACGGCAGACTCTACGCATCAGAGAATCACCAAGAGATACTGAAAGTAAGCAACTCTCCATTATGTCCAATTACTGTGATATATATATTGTAATTAATAGATAATACTATACAGTGTACAGTTATATTATCTTGGGGCGCATCGGGTAGCCTAGTGGTTAGAGCGTTGGGCCAGTAACCGAGCTGACAAGGTAAAAATCTGTCGTTCTGCACTGAACTAGGCAGTTAACCCACTGTTCCCCGGTAGGCCGTCATTGTAAATAAGAATTTGTTCTTACTAACTGTCTACATAAATAAAGGTACAAAAAAAATATTCACTGATAACTCCCTCCGTCTGTCTCTCCCTCCCTCCCCCTCTCCTCCCTGCAGGATAAAAAACTGATCAAAGCCCTGTTTGATGTTCTGGCTCACCCCCAAACTACTTCAGGTACACGGCACAGGAGTCCAAAGACATGTTCCCCCGCTCGTTCATCAAGCTGCTGCGCTCCAAAGTCACACGTTCCTACGGCCGTTACAAATAAACTGCTCCGCCCCTGTTTGTTACCCAGACGCTTACCCCTTATGCTTATCCAACGCCCCTCTTTCCACCATCTACTCCTCCCTACTCTTCACCTACGTCCTTACCCCTTATGCTTATCCAACGCCCCCCTTTCCACCATCTACTCCTCCCTACTCTTCACCTACGTCCTTACCCCTTATGCTTATCCAACGCCCCTTTCCACCATCTACTCCTTCCTACTCTTCACCTACGTCCTTACCCCTTATGCTTATCCAACGCCCCCTTTCCACCATCTACTCCTCCCTACTCTTCACCTACGTCCTTACCCCTTATGCTTATCCAACGCCCCCTTTCACCATCTACTCCTCCCTACCCTTCACCTACGTCCTTACCCCTGTCAACATCCCCATATGTCTTCTAATCCCCACGTCTATACCCCTACATCTCTCCTACAACCCCCCGCCAATCTATCCCTCTCTTCTACACCCCCTCTACTCTGAAACACTTCTTCTACACCCCTCTACTCTGAAAACTTCTTCTTACACCCCTCTACTCTGAAACACTTCTTCTACACCCCTATACTTCTCTTACACCCCAACTCTACAAGAGTTCCTCGTGCTCGCTATCCAGCATTCCCTGCACAGGAACAGAGAACGGTCTCTCCTCTTTTGTCTTTTTGTCTGCAGTCCTCATTTCCAGCTTTTCCCCTGTACTTCTGTTTGGGTTTGTTTTTGTGTTGTTGTTGTTGTTGTTGTCGTTTTGGTATATTTTATTTTATGTGTAGACTTGCAGAAGCGCACAACATGGATGTTTGATATATATGTACGTACAGACATGTTGGCTACAAGTAAAAAATGTATGTGTATGTATATTTGTGTTTGTGTGAGCACGTACGTATGCGCCGTAGATGGTGTGAGAGAGTGACGTCACACGCAGGTAATTGATGTATCTTTATTTTGTTATTTTAAAAGGCCCCTGGCGTGCACAAAATACCGATTGGTGCACTTAAATCATATTTTACATCAACATTTTCACATGGGAAATGATTTCTAAAGACATTTCTGATTTCAGCATCCCAGACCATTCCACCTCAAACTGAGTACAGTGAACGAATAAGTTTGATTTTCAAAAAAGTCACTTTTTTATTTTATTTTGAAAGATATATAACAAGATGAAAAAACTACCTGCAAGTAACAGACGTTCCTATAGAGAGTAATGTATGTGATGTAACTAATATTTGGAACTTTAATTGCACTTGAATTTTATATTGTAAACTGTAGAAAAAAATCTAAGTTACATTATTCCTTATGTTTTGTGTTGTATAGAAATGTTTCACCTTGGTTGTAGCAAAGAGAGAGACAAAAATATGTCCCGTTTTGTTCTCACAACAAAAAACCCACCATTCAATATCTTTAGACAGACACCGTCAAATCCACCCATTTGGCCTGAAAAGCAGTATTGCCAGTAAGTAATCATTTAAAGGGAAATGTCCTTAACGACCCACTACTATTTTAGTTGTGTGTGTGCTCCCATCTCCTAACTCTGCCTCATCCCTTTAAGACCCTCCTGACTAGCTGCCAGAGGAAAGGGGTGTTTTGTGTAAAGCTTCTTTAATGATGGCACTCAGTGCACACTCAAAACCACCTGCTTTTTACGAGTGTCCACTCTCAATCTGTCCTATTTGGACTTCTCCCAGTTTCTGTAAGTCATCAACCTAGACTGTTGATTTAATATCTATAACACATCTGTTAGTTTGTTTATATTTCTGCACAATGCAAGTGGAGAAAATATGTATTGTATGATGACGAGACTGTTGATTTGGAGTAGTAGCAGAKAGACAGATGTCTGTTTGAAAGTATTGTGATGTCTATGAGAGTATATGTATGTACATAGCACTTGCAACTGTAACCATAACCCAGAAAGAGCCCAAACTGACCTCAAGTAGTAAAACGTTCTGACAAAATATCACTTTCATTGTTCTCCCCCTTGTAACACTCTCCCAGCAGAGTCTGTCTAAGCAATAAGGCCCGAGGGGGTGTGGTATATGGCCAATATACCAAGGCTAAGGGCTGTTCTTAGTCACGACGCAACGCAGAGTGCCTGGACACAGCCCTTAACAGTGGTATATTGGCATTATACCACAAACCCCTGAGGTGCCTTATTGCTATTATAAACTGGTTACCAATGTAATTACAGCAGTATAAATAAATGTTTTGTCATACCCGTGGCATACGGTCTGATATACCTGTCAGCCGATCAGCATTCAGGGTTCGAACCACCCAGTTTATAATGTCTGATATACCACGGCTGTCAGCCAATCAGCATTCAGGGCTCGAACCACCCAGTTTATAAACAGCACATCTATTACACACCTATTAAACTGCTAATACTCTACTACTACATGGTTATAAACAACTTAAATTCTTTGTGCTGGGCACAAGGATGATAAGCATAATTATCTGGCTTGTATCTTCTTACCTTGAGGCCATATACTGAAGGCCACTGATATGGGAACAGATATAGTCACGCATTCATAAATTCTGCATTGTGCCCTAGCACTGATCCAGGACCTGTTCAGCCCAGTCTAATTGTGACCCCCACTGTTGTGTGTAGAGCAGTTTCTTCTGATGAGGTGTCAGTGTTCTGTTTGACAGAATCTCTACACAAAGACATTACAAAAATCTCTCAAATCAGAATGATAACTTGGCCCATGTAGGGTTGTGTCAGAAAATGTTACTAGTCTTCAAATCAAAGCTCATTGGAGGAGGTGGTCCGGGGGAGGGACCTTGCAACCTCTCCTCCAATGAGCTTTGAGTGGAATTGAGCGAACAAGGGCGGAGGAAGTATGGATTTGACAGCTAATAATGTTTTCAGATGCAACCAAGGTGTTTGTCCACTCAGTCCACTCAAAATGGTTGCCGCCTGCAGAGGTGTAGCTAATGTTGGTACGGTGCGCCCACTTCCTGTTGAGGGATGTTTTGGGCGTTTAGTGTGTTTGATGATGATGATGATGAAAATCGGTATGAAATGCAAAACCGTGTATGACTGACTTTTCCTGAGAATGTATTCTATTGTGTGTGTGTTTGTTTGTGTGTGTGTGTGGATGTGTGTGTGTGTGCGTGTGTGAGACAGTGTGATACAGAAAGAGTGCATGTTCTGTGTATGTGTGTGAGAGAGTGAGACAGCGTGTGTCCGTGTGTGAGTAGCTTGTGAGATCGAGGTGGAGAAAGAGAGATACTGTATGTTGGTACTTAAGTCCATTTTATAGAGGGATAATTTTAACATTTGTGTTAGTCGGTTGTACCCAAAGAGAGAAACTGTATCACAGTGTTTTGCCATTGTTTGGTCCATGAAAATCCAGTAAAGAACAAATTCAAATAAAATAGTAGCAGAAAAACAACTCCACCATGCTCTGTGATCTTCCCTTGTTTAAATGTTACTTGTTACACTTTACTTTGCCCTTTTCTATATTATCTAGCATATTTTGTCTCCATGGGTGACTGCAGGGCACCTTACACACTGAAATATGTAACTGACAGTGCCTATATTGCCCTTATTTCAAAATGAGGATAACGGTTCTGAGGATATAGACAACATACAACCCAAAGTGCAAATTGACACTGAGCCAAAGTTAATTTTCTTGTAAGATATTTATTTTATTTTTCCTTTGGTCTTGAGCACATAAATGCAGTATTCAATGATCCTACTCTGCACCTTTATTCTATAAATCTGCATCTATTGGAAGAACCTATTGGAGGCTGTGTAAGAAGTCTGGCTGAATTCACATCACAGCCAAGTTAGCATTTTGGTTTCTTACATTAGCTGCAGCATTAAATGAATCTGACAGCTAAATCTGGTAATTTCTTTTGAACTTTACAGGACTTTATCAACGCTGAGAATCTCCAGGCAAATGAGAGAGTGGTAAATGTGTAGATTAGGTCTTATCTTCATGCCTCTCCTCTTTTACAATATTTCTCTTTCGGCACCGGCATCCATTTTTAAAGTTCATTGTGTATTAATTAATTAAAGTCAGAGTTTAGATTGAGGACATCTAGTTTGTTGTTCATTGACTTCAGCTTCTTATTTTAAATGATATTTTCAAGAGTAGTTGAGTTTAGTAATAGGCCCTAGTCTCCAAAGGCAACATATGTTTAACCAGACGGTGTCGCATTTACACAAATTATAAAGACATCAGCTATGCCTACTGTTCTATGTCCAAATTTGCAACATAATGATTCTTGTAAATTGTAGGTGTACTTTTGGAGCCATTCCTATTTGTAAAACTGTAAATGTAGGTTAAGGAGAATATGTTTTCATATAATTTTTTTTAAAATCTGTTGAAAATAATTAAAAGTTCCCCTGAAGCCAAGGTCAGTTGGGTTGCAGACATCCATCATGTCATCTTGCATTATTTTCAGTCAATGTATTTGATGTATTCCAGAACTAGCACACCCGATTCAAATAGCCTAATGATTAGTTGACCAGGTGTGCTTGTACTACAATACATAAAAGTTAGTGGGACTGGCTTGAGGTAAACTAATCCAGAAGAGGTTAGAGAAACACAGGGCTATGGTAAGGATGAAACTAGGCCAAATGTGAGAATATAAAGTAAAATGTATGTAATGTATCATCAAATCGTTGGTTCTACATTGATCTTAATGAAATGCAGTTTAATTCTGCATCTGTGATAGATGGACATGATAGAAAAATAGAGACGAATCTCTGATATTGTATGCAGGCACAAACTTCCTGTCAGACATGAATTGATTCGTGCTCAGACCTCCCCTTTGCACATTTTCATTGAGCTGTTCATCCAACAGAAGGCTCCAGAACATATCAGGGAGAGGCGGGAAGACACAGAGCTCGAGCACATTCAGCACAAGAGGCGGGAGATTAAGTGTTTCCGCGAGAGCCAAAGCGCAAACCAGGAGCACCACGCGCTGCACTTTCAAACAGACCAGCGCAACTCGCTAGCTGCTCCCCCTCCGCCGTCCGCTCCTCTATCAGACCCACGGGACTTCACTGGTTCATCCCTAACCCGACAGGCTCAGCTCATCGGACCGGGAGTCCGGGCGAACGCAGGTAGGTTAGATGCCGCGGTGGCTGCTTGCATGCAAATTGGTGTTGCCTATGTTTTGCATAGCAGGCTACAGGATTAGTATGATGACAATCCGAAACAGAGATTTTTGATTTCTATTCTATTCTAATGTGTATTTTTTATATCGGAAATGTTTTTGTTTTTTACTTCACGTAGCCTAAAGTCTAGTAAATCTAGTCCAAGATGGTGATTTTGGACACTGCCACTCTCCTCTCTGTGTTAGCTTGTCCACCGGAATGTTTTCATGATGTACAGTGCCTTCAGGAAGTATTCACACCCCTTGACTTTTTCCACATTTTGTTGTGTTACAGCATGAGTTTAAAATTGATTAAATATAGATTTTTTTGGTACTGGCCTACACACAATACCCCATAATGTCAACCTTGGAATTATGTTTTTACAAATGAATAAAACATGAAAAGCTGAAATGTCTTAAGTCAATAAGCATTCAACTCCTTTGTTATGGCAAGCCTAAATACATTTAGGAGTAAATTAGTTTAACAAGTCACATAATATTGTTGAATGACTACCTCATCTCAGTATTCCACACATACAATTATATGTAAGGTCCCTCAGTAGAGTAGTGAATTTCAAACACAGATTCAACCACAAAGACCAGGGAGGTTTTCCAATGCCTCTCAAAGATGGGCACCTAATGGTAGATGGGTAAAAAAAGACATTGCATATACCTTTGAGAATGCTGAAGTTATTAATTACACTTTGGATGGTGTATCAATACACCCAGTCACTACAAAGATACAGGCATCCTTCCTAACAAACTCAGTTACCGGAGAGGAAGGAAACTGCTCCGTGATTTCTACTATGAGACCAATGGTGACTTTAAAACAGTTACAGAGTTGAATGGCTGTGATAGGAGAAAACTCAGGATGGCTCAACAACATTGTAGTTACTCCACAATACTAACCTAATTGACAGAGCGAAAAGATGGAAGCCTGTACAGAATAAACATATTCTAAAACATGCGTCCTGTTTGCAACATGGCAATAAAGCGATACTGAAAAAATGTGGCAAAGCGTTATGTTTGGGGCAAATCCAATACAACACATTACTGAGTACCACTCTCAGTATTTTCAAGCATAGTGGTGGCTGCATCATGTTATGAGTATGATTGTAATCGTTAAGGACAGGAGTTTTTCAGGATAAAAAATAAACGTAATGGAGCTTATCAAGAATACAGTGAATGTTCCTGAGTTGCCGAGTTACAGTTTTGACTTAAATCTACATGAAAATCTATGGCAAGACCTGAAAATGGTTGTCTAGCAATGATCAACAACCTATTTGACAGAGCTTGAAGAATTTTGGAAATAATAATGGGCAAATGTTGCACAATCCAGGTGTGGAAAGCTCTTAGAGACTTACTCAGAAAGACTCACAGCTGTAATCACTGCCAACAGGGCTTCAACAAAGTATTGACTCGGGTGTGAATACTTATGTAAATATTTCTGATAGTTCTGTATTTCATTTTTAATAAATGTCGAAACATTTCTAAAAACACGTTTTCACTTTGTGATTATGGGGTATTTGAATTCAGGCTGTAACACAACCAAATGTGGAATAAGTCAAGGGGTATGAATAATTTGTGAATGCAATGTACCACATTTCTCTCTGTTTGATGCTAGATCCAAATAGCAGAACCACAGTATGCTACATAGCCTATATCTATCTGGTCAATGCCATAAAGAACCAGGAATGCTACATAGCCTATATCTATCTGGTCAATGCCATAATCAAGTTTCAGAACAGCTCTGCCAACAACCCCTCAAGTGGTTGGTGAGAGTTTATTTGGGGTCCTAACTACAACTAAATTGAATTCTAACACCCAAAAAAGCAATGTCTTACGAATATACGTTTTTAAGTTGAACAATTTACAATATTATTCACATTAAGAAAGACAAAGACAACTATTTAATCTCCATGCCTTTGTGTTTTGGTGACTATGCTCTTCTAAACTACACAAAATAGCCTTTTGAAGTAGGCTAACACCCCAAAATACAGGCTTGACATTATATCTGATTTCATTGTAATTTAGTTTAGTAAGATTTAG
The DNA here is from genome assembly GCF_002910315.2 of Salvelinus sp. IW2-2015. Lineage (NCBI taxonomy): Eukaryota > Metazoa > Chordata > Actinopteri > Salmoniformes > Salmonidae > Salvelinus > Salvelinus sp. IW2-2015. The sequence goes on from NC_036864.1 coordinate 7,259,836, forward strand.
TGAGATAACTGGACATAATTAAAATGAATGACAATTATTGTGAAAACAAGAAACTAAACCTTCATATAAACGCCTCAAATCAACGGCTTGTTTATGCGAGATTACTCGGAAGTGGCTCTTAATAATTGTCTTATTAATCAGATGTGAATTACTTTGCCAAATTTAGATTTTGTAATGTTTGTTCTCTTCATTTGACAGAGTGGTTCTCCTTTAATGCATGTGTCCCTCTCTCACTTTGTTAACATGGGACAGGTGTGAATTCTGCCAATGCCTTGTCAAGTTCAAATTGAGCCAGACGTGCACACTCAGTGCTGTATGGTATAGCCTTGTAGGCATCAGTCATAGCCTGTCAACAGGACTTGTAGCCTACACACACACACACACCACATACACATACACAGTCCATTTTTACACAGCATAAAGAATCTAACCAACATACATGACTAATGGTGTGTGTCCGTACCAGGGCGTGGAATAGCCTACGAGTGAAACGAAGGAACATTGTCACACAATTTTATGGGACTGCTTCTCACAGTCGTTAAATCTGAGTGTCTGTCATCTGTGCCGAAGAAGAGAGTGCATCAATCAATTCCTCCTCACGCCTATTCATTTAATACAAACCGTCCTGCTGACACCATGTTTCTGCTACAGTCTTTCTTTCATCATCTTCCGTAGTCACGGGTCCGTTTCATGTTAATACGGCTGTCCACATCTTTGTACCTGATGCAGTGTACTCCTCTTCTATTCTCACTTGTTACCATGCTCTCAGCATCTGCCAAGTGCCAGCCCTTCTGCCTCATTCACTCAGTGTGAGGATGTCTGGCCTGCCACACCGCAACCATAGACAACTACACAGTAATCATGCATGGATCATCAGCACAAGAGTATTGCCTGTGGTGAAGTCAGCTTAAGTGTGTGTAATTATGTGAAGTGGTTGTGTGTGTGGCGTTTCCCATGAATGAGAGGGACATCTGACATCATCAGCACACATCCCCGGATAAACGCTCTCCACTCATCCCAAATATCACCCTCGCTTGTCCTCTTACATCCTCCCACCATCCACGCATCTTGACAGATCCTGATGAAATTCCTACTAGAACCAGAAGCAGAGCTGTAATTTAAAGGCAGTAGTAAATGTGTATACTGGCTTGACAGTGTATAAGCCTCGTAGATGCTCTTAGGGGTTGGTTATGTTGCTTGGTGGAATAGAGATTTATTACAGTCTTAGACTGGCATTCCGATGGCGTTTGTATCCACTGACGTGTTCTCTGTTCTCTGTGTGCAGGAGTAGGGGGACACGGAGGTGGAGTGGGGGACGATGCTCGCTCACAACCCAGCAAGGTTCTCCAGGTGGGCGTCCAAGCTGTGACAGAGGGACCTCTCTCTTGGTTGAGTGCCAGAACCCGCAACCTGACCGTCAGCAGGCCTCAAACCCAGTCCTAACACTGTGTGTGCCAGGTACAGGCCTACTCTCTCAGCTCAGTGGCCAGAGCCACGGTCTACCAGGCCACGGCAGCAGATGGGTCACCCAGCCCAACCACCTGCTGCCCCAGCCCGTAGGCGGTCGCAGGCCCAGTGCTCCAGAAGATGGTCCTTTCACCCTGATCAGGAGATCATGGCTGCGCGGCGGCAGCAGCAGTCCAGGCCCAGCGGGGCGGCAGCAGGGCAGTCCGTGGAGTGGATGAATAAGGCACAACCCCACCCAGGCCTCACCTTTCTACAACACCAGGGCCCTTCCAGCCCCCACCGTCAGACATGTAAATAAGAAACACATACAGCAAGCAGACTGCACCCCTGCAATAACATGCATAACAATAGTGGCATACAGATAACACACAATTGTTCATACACCTGGTCTCTGTTATCTCCGTTTACCAACCCTCCTATTCTGCTCTCCCTTTCCGCCCTCTTCTTTTCTTTGAGCTCATCCTCTCTCAATGCTGTTATTTTCCTCTCATTCCATTTTCTCTCTGAGCTCTCGTCCTTCGTTTCGGTCTCCTGTATGATGGTGGTGGGTGTTGGAGGGCGGCTGTGTACCTGGGGGAGGCTACTAAAGGTGGGCCACTGTTATTCACCAGCTCGCTTCTCTCTCTGGCAACTCTCTGGGTGTGCACAGTCATCGGATCCCAGGACTCCTCTCTGTTGTGCTTTTCCTTTCTTTTTACCATTCCTTCGTTTGTTGTGGCCACTCTCACAGTTTCCCCCCCTTTAAATTTCTCTCCTTTTCGTCCTTTTGACTTTTTATAAGGGATGGTGGACTGGATACTGATCCAACTACATTCTATGCAACTCGCGCTTCTTCACTTTGAGACTTCCAGTTGTTTCTTTCCATTGTCTTTCCATCACGCTTTTTCTCTTCTCTTCCTCTCCTCATCTCGTCTCTACTTAGGGTGGTACCCCCTGCCCCAGACACGCCAAGCCGCCAGTTTACAACCCGTGTTTGTGTGTATCTCAGACACCCACTCACGTACGGAACGCATTGCAGATGCCCTAGATGGAGACGTGTTTATGGCATCTGGAGACTTCGACAGAGCTGGCCGCCTCTGAATGGTCAAGGTTCGAACGATTGGCTGGTAAGACTGACCAATCATCATTTAAGACATCACTCACGTCATGTAGGTACTACAGTTTTGTTGTGAAGTGGTGCACATTCTTTAAAATGTGATAGCTCTTGAGTTGAGATTTTTTTTCTCCTTCTGTTATTGCTTGTTGTAGTGATGAGAAATTGGACCGTTGAGTAAGGAGCAGTTCTCAGAGTCAGGTTTTTAGAAAACATTTCTATGTAGTTACCCACGAATGAAATGTAGAAAGAATTGTGTTTTTCACCTCAATACTTTAGAAGAAATAAGTCATGAGGAGGGATCTGATGAAAAGAGATAAAAGAGGAAACAGAGAGAGTAAAGACTCCCACCGTTAAGTGTTCATGTACTTGAGCATTGGACATTATAGTATGCACACGTCATGGTTACTGTCTCATAAAATCAGGAACCCAGTGTAGCTCTTAAGAGATCTTGATAACCAGAACATGTGGAAAGTTAGCCGTGGCCGCCTCACCAGCGTGCGGCAGTGATTCCTATTCCAGCGCTGTCTTTGCGATGGGAGGGAGAGGGGGGTGGAGAGCAGAGGATTAAGGATGAAGCTGAGGGTGGGAAGAAGGGGGAGAAGGATGGACTGCAGCCCCCCAAGTAGGTCGACGGGGAGCACGAGCGTGAATGCCTGCTCGCCCCGCGCCTCGACTTGGGGGAGAACTGCTTAGGAGATAAAACCCGCACAAACGCACCCGTGTGCCTATAATTCGTCTCGTTCTTCTTTTCCGTAGCCTTTTCCTCCTCGCTCGTATAAATTTATAATCTGTCTTCTTCTCTGCTCATTCTCTATTCTCTTTCTCTCTTCTGTCCTTCTCTCTGCCTCTCTCTCTCTCTTCTGGATGAAGTGTATAGCCATGCTGCCTGCTTTGGTGTCTGTCAGTCTGGCTCCAGGTGAGAGCTTCAGCATTGGCCTCAGCCATTAGGAATTTCATTCTTACTGATGAACCTCGGTACAGAAACACGTAAGGGAATAACACTGTCATATTGCCAGGAAAACTCATCCATATCCTCATCTTCTCTCTTCCTTGTTGAAGCTGTCCGTCGTTTCTTACTTTCCTTCTGTGTCCGTTTTCTTTGCATTTTTCTTTTGTCTGATTCCCGCCCTGTTTCTCTATCGCCTTCTCTATATTCTCCCTCCCTGTTATGAAGATTATGGGTTGCTCTTTTTTTCCTCTCTCTTGGCAAATCGTGGCAGCTCCCGTCTTCTCTCAGTATTTTTTAGCGTGAGGCTCCTCACGTTTCTTCTGGCGCAAGGGGCTTCAATGGCGTGTCAGAAGGCTTGACACGGCATGGAGAAGGAGGCGAAGAGGGGGAGAGAAGGGAAGAAGGAGCGGACTGTTAGTAGACACGGGAAGATGGGGAGGTAGATGTTGGAACTATCCATGAGGTTATCTTTAGGCTGTTATCCTCAACCTTTGGTCTCTTGAGAGCCACAGAAGACGAGATAGTTGTTGATTTTAGTGAAATGGAGTTTTGTGAAATAGGATAAAGATGGTTGAGGTGTAAGGGCATGCTAATCTATGAATTGTTAGGGGATGTGGTCAGATAACTTGGAGGAAGGGAGATAGGATGACAGAGTGCGAGAGGAAGAAAAGGGAGAGAGAATAGGTAGAAGCAAGGCGGAGACACAGAGACGGCTATACAGCACACTCAGTTCCAATATCCTCATATAACGCTCGCTTTTGATCAAGCTATCAATGTGCATGCAATCCAGTTACTCCAACACACAGCCACACACACAACACACTGATCGCTAACAGCTACAGCCCAGTATGAAATACAGCTTAGAAAAATTACACCGAAGACGCTAACCATATGATGAACTGTACTATGCATTAAGTCGAGGTGGGTTGCAGTGCGTTTGTGCACAATTCCTGCGCGTGTGGATGAGAAAGAGAAGGTCTGCTTTAGATTTCAGTGGCGTCTTCATTCATCACACGCGATGTGGAGGGTCTCGGAGCGGGGCTGTGCAGTAGTAGATGTTCTCTGTGCTGCCGCCTGCTCTCCATGCAACGGTAAATTGAGTGATCCCATTGTGCTTCTGGGTCCAACAGGGTCAAGAGTGGAGCTGCTTTCATTCTTAACTTCTGCTCTATATACTCCTCTTTTCTCTCTCACTTCTCTTTATTCCTCTGTCCATTCCTTTCTTTCTTCTCTTTAGCGCTTAACTCGTATTTCCCTTGTTTCTATTCTACCTTGGTATTTTACTCTGTATTTGCACATCTTCCCATATCTCTGTCTCTCTCTGTGTCTCTGTCTGTCTTTCTCGTGTGTCTCTCTCTGTGTTTCTCTCTGTCTCTTCTGTCTCTCTGCTGTTCTCTCTCTGTCGCTCTCTCTGTCTCTCTCTGGTCTCTCTGTGTCCTCTCTGTGTTCTCTTCTCTGTCTTCTCTGTGTCTCCTCTGTTCTCTCTGTCTCTCTGTGTCTCTCTCTGTGTCCTCTCTCTGTCTCTCTCTGTCTGTCTCTCTCTCTGTTGTCTCTCTGTCTCTCTTCTGTGCGTGTGCTCTGTGCGTGTCTCTGTATGTATGTCTGTGTGTCTGTCTCTGTGTCTCTGTCTGTCTCTGTGTCTGTCTGTGTCTGTCTCTCTCTGTGTCTGTCTGTCTGTGTGTCTCTGTCTGTGTCTCTGTCTGTGTCTCTGTGTGTGTCTCTCTGTGTGTCTCTGTGACTCTCTGTGTCCCTGTGTCTCTGGGTTTCTCTTTGTTGTCTATCTTCTCTGTGTTCTGCTCTCTCTGTGTCTCTCTCTGTATCCTCTCTGTGTCTCTGGGTGTCTCGTGGCTCTCTTTGTGTCTCTGGTGTCTCTCTGTCTCTCTCTCTGTGTCTCTCTCTGTGTCTCTCTTCTGTGTCCTCTGGGTGTCTCTGTGTCTCTGGTGTGTAGAGTTCAGAGACTCCTGTGTCAGGGCACTACTCTTTATTTAGCGCCTTTCCCTCTGCTCCCTCTCTTCCTGAATATAGATGCTGACTCCTATGATGTTGATTGCCGTGTAGGCACTCTGTGTCCATATCATGACCCCCCCCCCAACCTCTCTCTTAGCCAGTTAAGAAAATACAATCATAAACATTTCATGAGTGGTCTTTCTCTCTCAACAGGCTTCTCTCTCTTCTCTTCTCTCTCTCTCGTCTCTCTTCTCTCTCTCTCTTTCTTCTCTCTCTCTCTCTCTCTCTCTCTCTCTCTCTCTCTCTCCTCTCCTCTCTCTCTCTCTCTCCCTCTCTCTCTTCTCTCGATCTCGTACTCCGTTCTCGTCTCCTCTCTCTCTCTCTCCTTCCATCTCCTCTCCTCTCTCTCTTCTCTTCTCTCTCTCATCCTCCTCTCTCTTCCACCTTGATCCATCAGTGGGGAGGAGGAGACAGTGCAGCACTTGTTGTTTCTATGTCCAGGGGGGCTGATGTACGTTGGAGGGGACCTACATTTAGTGTAGTCAACAGGTGGAGGGACTGTCTAGGTAATTACTTGTTGGGGCAGGTGAAAGTAGCAGTGTGGAAGCCAGGAAGCATCAGATGCAGTGGGTGGGGTGTACGGAGCTCAGAGCTATGTTGCGGGTGCTGACACTGGCGCATGCCTACGGTAAATTGGTGGACCACATGGGGGAGTTTACAGAGGTGTGGATGAGGAGGGGGGCTTGGTTCTAACTTTTTAGATCGGTTACAATTAAGAAAAGTTTTTATTTTTAATGATCTTGGAAACTATATTCATCTGAAGATACACTATATATACAAGTATGTAGACACCCCTTCAAATGACTGGATTCGGCTATTTCAGCCACACCCATTGCTGACAGGTGTATAAAATCGAGCACACGGCCATGCAATCTCCATAGACAAACATTGGTAGTAGAATGGACTTACTGAGGAGCTCAGTGACTTTCAACGTGGCACCGTCATAGGATGCCACCTTTCCAACAAGACAGTTCGTCAAATTTCTGCCCTGCTAGATCTGCCCTTGTCCACTGTAAGTGCTGCTATTGTGAAGTGGATACGTCTAGGAGAAATAACGGCTCAGCCGCGAAGTGGTAAGCCACACAGTCTCACAGAACAGTACCAACAAGTGCTGTAGTGCATAAAAATGCTGTCCTCTAATGCAACACTCACTGCCGAGTTGCAAGCTGCCTCTGGAAGCAACGTCAGCACAAGAACTGTTAGTCGAGAGCTTCATGAAATGGGTTTCCATGGCCGAGCAGCCGCACACAAGCCTAAGATCACCATGGGCAATGCCAAGTGTCAACTGGAGTGGTGTAAAGTTTGCCGCCATTCGACTCTGGAGCAGTGAAAACACGTTTGCTGGAGTGATTTCACCATTTGGCAGTTCAACAGACAAATCTGGGTTTGGCGGATGTCAGGAGTACGCTACCTACCCCAATGCATAGTGCTAACTGTAATGTTTGGTGGGGCAGGGATAATGGTCTGGGGCTGTTTTTCATGGTTCATGCTAGGCCTCTTAGTTCCAGTGAAGGGAAATGTTAACGCTACAGTATACAATTACATTCTAGATGATTCTGTGCTTCCAACTTTGTAGCAGTTCCTTTCCTGTTTCACCATGACAATGCCCCCGTGCACAAAGTGAGGTCCATACAGAAATAGTTTGTCGAAATTGGTGTGTAAGAACTGGACTGGCCTGCGCAGAGCCCTGACCTCAACACCATCGAACACCTTTGGGATTAATTAGAATGCCGACTGCAAGCCAGTCCTAATCGCCCAACATCAGTGCCCGACCTCTCTAATGCTCTTGTGGCTGATCGGACGCAAGTTGCTGTCCCCAGTCCACCTGGCCGTGCTGCTGCTCCAGTTTCAACTGTTCTGCCTGCGGCTATGGAACACTGACCTGTTCACCGGACGTGCTACCTGTCCCAGACCTGCTGTTTTCAACTCTCTAGAGACAGCAGGAGCGGTAGAGATACTCTTAATGATCGGCTATGAAAAGCCAACTGACATTTACTCCTGAGGTGCTAACTTGCTGCACCCTCGACAACTACTGTGATTATTATTATTTGACCATGCTGGTCATTTATGAACATTTGAACATCTTGGCCATGTTCTGTTATAATCTCCACCCGGCACAGCCAGAAGAGGACTGGCCACCCCTCATAGCCTGGTTCCTCTCTAGGTTTCTTCCTAGGTTTTGGCCTTTCTAGTGTGGTCATTAATGGAGTTGGTCCCCCTTTGTTTTTCCTAGCCACCGTGCTTCTACACCTGCATTGCTTGCTGTTTGGGGTTTTAGGCTGGGTTTCTGTACAGCACTTTGAGATATCAGCTGATGTAAGAAGGGCTTTATAAATTCATTTGATTTGATTTGATTTGAAGTCCCCGCAGCAATGTTCCAACATCTAGTGGAAAGCATTCCCAGAAGAGTGGAGGCTGTTATAGCAGCAAAGGGGGACCAACTCCATATTAATGCCCATGATTTTGGAATGAGATGTTCAATGACCAGGTGTCCACATACATTTGGACGTGTGGTGTAGCTAGGTTGGATAACCACATATCTCAGTCATAGTAAGTATATTTTTCTTCAATAAAGTAGTTATCAGCAAGGTCGGAGCTAATAAGAAAAAAAACTCACTTTTGAGTTCAGCGTAATGCGTGCCCAGTGGGGTATCTCTGTCTGGCTGTATTCTGACTCATCACCCTTTTCAGTAGATTAATATTGATGTGACATTGTGTGACAAAGAACAGGACAGGCTGCTATTTTGATGCTGTGTCTTCTGTATGTGCTAGGCTTGGTATGGAAGTGGAACAGCAAGAGAGAAAGACTGAAACGAGAGATGAAGAGAGAGAGTGAGAGGAACGACAGAGACCACCTACTAGACCGGAGATGGTGTTACCGTCTTTGTCGGATTTGCGTTTAGGTTGCGGGTGCAAATGAAATGTGTGTGTGTGTGATTACTGGGATGTACTGTGTGAGGGCAGAGTGTGTGTTTTGGATGCGTTGCTTGCTTAGTCGCTTGTGTTTTTGTGTGTTTTTTCGATTGTGTATGTGCCACTGCGGTGTGTGGGTGGTGTTTAAAGAGTGTATTTGCCTCATGGCTTCATGTTCAGGTGGGAGGGATTAGACACACACACTGAATGGGTGTTGTAATGCTTAACCAGGTTGAGTCTCAACATGTCTTCTTATAAACAGTAGTTATTGCTTCTGTAGACAGACCAATGTTACTAGGCTGTTATGGCATAGAATGACTTGATTGAATGTGCAGGAGACATTATTAGTAAGTACTGGTAGATACACTCTGTTATGTCGATGGGCAGCTAGAACAAGTTGGACGTGTGTACACAAACACGTGTACCCACACACACACACAGACACACACACAGACACACACACAGACACACACACACACACAAAGGGCAGTAATCCCCCTCGACATGCCATGGATTTGGTCAAAACAGGGATTTTCCTCTTCAAAGGGCAAGGACCACCCATCGGAACACCGGAACAATGGTGGCGGGAGCGCCGGAAGCTTCACACACAGACACACAGACTAACCGCCCTCCTCGGCTTCTAGGATATTGAGGATTTGGGGGTTATTGTAAAGGCCAGTATAGAGCACATTCCACTGTATCTAGTCAAGCACAGGTCCCTTCAGACAGCAGATCACTCCCCTTAACTAACCCTGTTAGCACTGGGTCTGTATTAAACCACACACACACACACAAACACTGGACAGTGAGGGATGAAATGAGAGGGATGAGGGAGGGATTGAGAGAGAGCGCCTCTGTGTCTTTTGGGAGGAGAATGTAGTGCAGGGCTGCTTAGACAAGCTTTAGACTTAGACAGAAGTGTTGTGCGTGTTTTTGAGTGTGTTTTACTGTGTGTGTGTGTGTGTACAGAGAAGGCTGGCTGCTTTGTGTGGGTGATTCACAGGGAAATTTTAACTATTTGTTGCTTGAAAGCGGCTTTTGAAATCTAAGACAAAAGTTTGGAAAAGATGGTTGCTAACAGCAGCAGACAGTGCTCCGCTGGCTGCATATTTGGATTAGTCTCTGCCTCTTTCTTTCTCTCTCACACTCTCTGTCGTCTCTCTCTTACCTTCCTTTCTCTTTTCCAAAAGCATCACGTTCATCTTTCTTCATGGAGTTTTGTGTTTGAGTGAGTTATTGTGTCCAACGTGTGTGCTTTGTGGATGTGGGAGAGTGACTGTATTGTGGAATGGTGATTTGAGCGTTGATGCATTGTTCCACTGTGCCTGTATGTAGATTATGTTTGATAAAGAGAGACAAGCACGGCCTGCTTTCATTGGAAGAACACAATGTTTTGATCACTGGTGGTGTTCATAAAGTACATAGGACCAGGAGTTTTTCCCGGTAAGGTCATGTAGTCAGGAAACGCTCCTGGCCATAATCCTAGTCATACAATATGCAGATTCAGCCTTTCACCAAACATGATTTTAAAATGTCACCCATAAAACTTGAATTAATGGAGGTGGATGCGGGGGCGTGTTTATTGAACGAGGTATGCTTCACTCCAGTCAACCTAATTCCACTCCTAACTGAGGGCCAGTGAACGTATTTGATGGATTTTATCCGGTCACATCCTCTCTAGGGTAACGGACATAATTGAATTTATATACTGGGTCAGTGTTTTTTGTTAAGAGGTCCTTCATTTCAAAAGTTTCAAGAAAAGGCGGCAGAGGAAATGGAAGTAGGACAAATAGGAAACGATGACACTCTAGGTGTTGCCTCAGTCCTTGGCCACAGGGGTGCAATTAAATGCTTTGGCCACTGCTGTGAAGAAGCTCCAAATCCCTGACGTCTTTAACCTGGGCTATTTAACAGCCTCTATCTGATCATCTGCAAATGGGACATCAGGCTTGTAGTGTTCTGTGAGTTCCAACTTCTGCTGTTGTCCTTGCTCCAGGGGTATCTGCAGGCTTATCTTCTTGAAAAGGACATTTCAACATTCATCATCTCCAGCACCACCAACAACATCAACATATGAAATTTTTTTGCATTTTCTAGTAAAAAAAACATTGAGGAAGATAAATGTTTCTAATGACGACATCCACCAATTAGTTGGCCATGCCTACTCATAATTGGTTCAAATCACACCATGCACACCGAAGATGTACACAAAACATAGAAACACGCCATTTTCACATATGTTGACGTTGGGGTGGATGAACATGAAATGTCCCTTTAAGTCATCAGATGAACTGAAGCTCCTAACAGCCTCCTGGCTGCAGGTCTTGGCGTCTCAAAGCCTCCGGAAGGTGTCTGGACACAAGTTCTTCTTTAAAAGAAAGTCCATGAGTATACTTCCTTCTCTTCCCTCACTTCTTTTACAAAACTGAGGCGGCGTTCCATGCCAAACTACCATGTTGGAATCTGAACAAGAAGACCCTGCTCCTCTGATAGGCATCTACATCATTCCTTAATGGAGCTGACGATTTGTCTAGATCTGTGAGATGGAGCCAACCATGCCGTCATGTAGATCTGTGAGATGGTTCTTCCTCGCTGCAAAATGCCACGTGCCCCTGAACACCTTTTTCAGGGTCAGCTGGATGATGCAGAGGGTTGATTTCTCAGGCTGGACTGATGCCACTTCTCTCTTGAGTTGAAGTGTGAATACCGGCCAGTCCATGTTGGTGGTGGGAGGTGGGGGGGCTCTGTTATGAAGAGTTAACTTTTTTCAGGATTTAGTTTTTATTGGCTGGATAAGGCACTTGGGTTGTCTGTCAGTAAAGGATGAAGATAGATACTAAAGGCATTGTGATATTTCTCTGAAAAGTGGAACACTGGAATGGTACTGTACACATTCCACTATTTCTCTGGCTGCACATTGTGACCATTTATTGGAACCATAGAAAAATAATCATTCTAATTATATGATTGTTACAAGTGAGTTGTGACCCTTCTTTGTGATGTGTACTGCAGGCCACATCTTTTTTTTGCTGTTAAATCATGCCAGTATGTAAACTTGCCTTTGTTTTCAGGTGCAAAAATCATGATGTAAGTTCATTCTTATGGTTTAGGTTATTTTGTTTTTTCTATGAGTAAGAAATACTCAAATCAAGGTCCATACAGTTTATTGCCATTATGTCTATCTGTACAATAACCCAATAAATAAAGTTTACATGCAAGAAAAAAATGTGTTACATCCAGCCTAGCTAGTTCTTCCTCTTTCCCACTCAAGGATCCCCCCCTTCTGTCTCTCTGGATGCTGTCACTGTTCTCTGACTGGCTGTTGTGACAGAGCCGTCTCTTGAGTTGTCAGCCTCTCTTAAAGCTGAGTTTAATTACTCCTTTTCAGCAGCATGACACACGTACACACACACACACAGCATGCCACATCGTTCTCACAGTAATTGTCAAGAAACGCAGTGATTGAAGTCTCCATCAACCGTGCTACCTGACAAACGCCGATGCATCTCACGTCTCGTAGACAAAGAAGACCCCAGATTTGTCATGGTTTTCACAAGGTTTTTTTCATCAACCCTTTGAAAACATTAGGGGATATGTAGATGTGTGTGTTGGCCTGCCACAGTGTTGGACAGGCAGCGCAGATCGATGGACTGTCCCCACTGTGCCCATCTCTGAATAGACAATTAGAGGAGGAGGAGGAGGAAGAGTTACAGTACATGATTATTGACTGGGTTTGGATGAAGGGTCCATTCTATGATAAAGATATGCTAGCAATGGCTCATGTAGAAAATGGTTATTCTAATAGAATATGTTTGATATTTACTATAGTTCTAAAATCCTTTTATTTATAATATTCCTAAAATCAAAACAATTACTATATTCCTAAAATGCTAAATAATGAAATAACTGTATTGAAAGTTCCCTGAAATATTTCCTTTCCTATTCCTTTGTTACCTGTGATTAATGGAACTGTGACTGTCAGATGAGAGATGTCTTTGTGAGAACGAACAAAACAAATATGATTGTTGACACCATTGCAACTAAGATGGATCGGAGCTAGTACGACTCATGACAGACGAGACAAAAATAAAGACATTCAGTATCAACTAATTATCTTTTTCCATTGGATTTTTGTACTCTGTTGCACCTGTAGAAGTTTGTTGAATGGGTGTGACCTAGCTGTTGACGGCCTGCGAAATGGGTCCATTTCCTCTCTCTCCTGGTCTCTCTCTTTCCTCCTCCAGGGCACCCTTGCCCTACGCACATAGAAGCATAGTGATTGCGGGCAACCATGAAGTTGACCTTGTGACCAGGAGGTTCATTGGACTGACCTGATTCAAGCCAGGACTTCTCAACTACTTCCCATCGCCTCCATAGTTAAACAGGAACTACGAGAACGTTCAGTCTCCTAGCTCACCAACTTGTTATCTACCTACTGCAGGATTCAGAGGTCACCGTACCGGCGGCTTTCCGCATCTACTGGCTCCCCCTGGTGGGTGACTCTGTAACTGCTGTATACCTGTATTAGTTTGACAACACTCCCTACTACTTCAATCTCTTTCTATCTCATCACTCTTCTCTCATAACCACTTTGGTTCTCCTCACTCCACTGTGGTGTGTGTGTGTGTGTGTGTGTGTGTGTGGATGTGTGTGTGATGGTGTGTGTTGTTGTTTGTGTCGTGTGGTGTGTGTGTGTGTGTGTAGTGTTGTGTGACCAATGCGGCCATGGATGGCTTGTGTTTTGGGTGTGCCATGTTGTTTTTGGTGAGTGGCCCCATGAGGGTATTGTGTAGGCACCTGGGGAGGGTTTGTGCGGCTGTGGGGCCCCACAATGCTTAGGTAATTCGGTTTTTGCCTGAGATCGTCGGGGTCCCTTGAGTTAGAGGAATAGCCGCTATGGAGAGATGCCTGAGGGTGTTGAGATAGTGACGAAGGGGTGAGAGAGAATGGAGAGGGGAGAGAGGAGGAAGCAAAGAGAGGATGGGAGAGAGGGAGGAGGGACAGAGTAGTGTGAGAGAAAGGAGAGAGAGAGAGAGAGAGCAGAGAACGAGAGAGCGAGATGAATGAAAATGAAGGCCTGGCAGAAGAGGGAATGGAAGACAGAGGGTGTGAAGAGGGAATGGGGTACACAGCTTCAATTCAGTTAACAACCGGCTGGGCTTGTGGCCTGGTTGCAGCTAGGCTTGCCTACAGAAGCAAGATGAAATGGTGTGTGTGTGTGTGTGTGTTAGCGTGCCTGTGTGTGTGTGTTTGTGTGTGTGTGTGTGTGTGTGTGTGTGTGTGTGTGTGTGTGGGTGGGTGGGTGGGTGGGTGGGTGTGTTGCAGCAGCCCGAGGCTCTGTTCCTCCAGCACAGAGGGACTCCAGCTGGAGGCGCCGTGTGTTCCCCTCTCCACACTGTCTGCTCCTCTATCTCTCTACCTCTCCTCATCCCTCCCTCTCCCTCAATCCACCTGTCTGCTCCTCTATCTCTCTACCTCTCCTCATCCCTCTCTCTCCCTCAATCCACCTGTCTGCTCCTCTATCTCTCTACCTCTCATCATCCCTCCCTCTCCCTCAATCCACCTGTCTGTTCCTCTATCTCTCTACCTCTCTTCATCCCTCCCTCTCCCTCAATCCACCTGTCTGCTCCTCTATCTCTCTACCTCTCCTCATCCCTCCCTCAATCCATCTGTCTACTCCTCTATCGCTCTACCTCTCTTCATCCCTCCCCCTCTCCCTCAATCCACCTGTCTGTCCGTGCGCTCCACATGTCGCTGGCTCGGCAGTGGGGAGCACAGGGGAACGCGGGGGAACGAGGATGTCTCTTTCTATCTCTAATCTCTGTCAGGAGCAGTGGGACAGCGCCTGCTTTACCCTCTCCAGTCCTGTCTCCATGGCGATGCCAGGCTGGCACTGCTTTATGGCCCGTGGCCAGCCTGTACTGTAGCCTCGGGGTGGTGGGAGGAGAGAACCCTTTCTGTCTGTCTGTGTCTCCTGCCCTGACGAGTCGTCTGGCCTGAATGAACTGTAACAGCACAGTCACTCTCCCCTCTGCTCCAGTCACTCTCCCCTATGCTCCAGTCACTCTCCCCTCTGCTCCAGTCACTCTCCCCTCTGCTCCGCTCTCACCCTCCCTCCATCTCCCTTCTTCCCCTTATCTCCCTGTCTCATTTCCTCCATTCTTCTCCCTCAATCCCCTCAGCAAACACTATTCCACAAAGCCCTGCTCCAAGCCCATAT
>NC_036864.1:7283362-7286637 GCF_002910315.2 Salvelinus sp. IW2-2015
CTCTCCTTCCTCCCCATCCATCCATCCGTCTTTACTTCTGTTCTGTCATCCTTCAATCACTCGTTTCTCTTTTCTATCCCTTCACCCGTCCCTCTCTCCTCGTGGGGCTCTTGATGGCAGGTTGCCTCGCAGCACGGTGCTTTCTTGTCCGTCCCTTGTCCTGTCACCACACACACACAACACACACCACACAACACACACAACCACACACACCACACTCACAGCTCCACCATCCCTATTCCTATCCCTACCCCCCAGTCTCAGCACAAAATTAGATCCGAGCTTTAGCATGCTGCAATACATCTCTACTCTTTTTAATTATTTAGGATTTCACTTCTTTCTATAGTGGCCCAATTAAGAAAGCTCATCAGAAAAACTAAAGAGATGAAGAGAGTCTTCTCCTCTTCCTCCCCCTCTTCCTCCCCCTCTCCTCTCTTTGATTCATGGTGAGGGACAGAATACCTGCTCCCCCTGTTTTGAAAACTTCTCTGATGAAGGGGGGATGGAAAGAAGGAGAGATCTCTCCTCTTTCTCTGTGTTTTTAATTAACAGGTGTTTTGATGTAGACTGAGAGGAGGGGTGGAGAGTGGCAGAGGGAGAGAGGGACAGAATACTCCAGGGGTTTTATATAATGACTCTAATGATGTAGAAATGATGAAGGTAATTTGACCTCTTTGGAGTTTGTCTAAGAGTTCTAGCTGTTACTGCTGAACATCTCTTACAGGATATAACGAGGGAGGGAGGGAGGGAGGGAGGGATCGTCCTTCCCTGTGTGAGCTAGCTAGCTACAGTAGTGTCTTGTGGTGGGTGTTGCTTTTGTAGGGCTGCTCACCAGGGTCCTTGCTAAATTAACATCTGATGTGCTCAGAGACTGTCCCAAAACCCTGGAGCCCTGTGCTCTACCCCTCCTTCTCTCTCCCTCTTTCTTCTTTCTCTCTTCTTCCTCCACATCGCCTGTTTCCAGTGGTTGAGGTGTATTCCCCAAGTGGGACAGTGAGGTAGCCTGTGATGAACACTGAGTAGTAATAAACGGCCACTTAAGGTTTGGAGGGGAAAAGGGAGAGAAAATGGCCTACTTCAACACTTGTCACTTTCCCCCCTCCGTAGATTCTCTTTGTTCTTTAATCTCTTTCCTCCATTCTCGTTCTCTAAGTGCTGTCAGTCTCTGTCCCTGCAGGTGAGTAAACACACTGTTATGGTGAGGTGTTATGAAGGGAGAGAGAGGATGAACAAGGAAGGAGAGGAGGAGAAGACGTTTCGTTTCCCTGTGTCGTTTCCCTGTAGGGATTTCTCTTTAAATTACCTGTTAAATGGCCTCAAGAGGAAGGCGTCGTGGTGTGTGTGTGTTGTGTGTGTGTGTGTGGTGTGTGTGTGTGTGTGTGTGTGTGTGTGTGTGTGTGGTGTGTTGTGTGTGTGTGTGGTGTGTGTGTGTGTGTGTGTGTGTGTGTGTGTGTGTGTGTGTGTGTGTGTGTGTGTGTGTGTGTGTGTGTGTGTGTGTGCTGTAGGCCATTCTCTTTGGTTACACACAAATGCTTCCCCCTCTCCAAGGCATGTGGGCTTCTTTTTAAATTTGAATTAAAGTGATTCTGTCCGTATGTTCTCCCTCTTCTCCCAACACACACACACACACCACACACACACAACACACACACAACACACCACACACAACACACACACACACACACACACACACAGACACAGACACAATATAGTGTTTGTTCTCCAGCGTATAGTTTCTCCCTTGCGGTCTCAGTCGGGTCAGGCAGTGAGCAGTCACTGGTCAGTGTCCTTGTTGACCACAATTAGACCACATAGTCAGAACCAGTCTAGAGGACCAGGAATGCTCGTCCAAAAGGGATCAGGGGTGTGAGTGGGGTTGTATGATGCTGTGAGTGTGGGGTGATTTCTTCCCCCTTAGGGTGTCTCTGTCCTCCATATCAGACCCTTCTGCTGTGCTGGCACACGTGCTGCCATAATGCCAAGAACTGGTTCAGAACAGGGGTCCCTCTTCACCCCCATCTGCCATATTTTCACCCCACCCTGCACCATCCCACCAACCTCTTTCTTTGGCAAATCAATGTGTTTCCTTATGCACAGGAGACTGGTGGATGGGAGGGAGGGAGGGAGTAACAGTAGAAAGCCCTCCTTTTTCTTTTCCTTTCTTTCCTKTTCTTCTCTCTCCCTCTGTCCACCGGAGAACTTTGAAATAATTTGTGTCTCGTGGGTTTTTACACATTCTAATTTCCAACTAAATGGGACATCTGTTTGAGAAAGGCAAGATTTGCCACGGTTGCCAAGGCAACTATCACTCTGAAGGAGGGGGGGGGGGGAAGAAGTCCAACAGTTTTTCTGGACAGAATTAGACTGTAGTGGATGAAGCTAACGCACATTATCCCTCCAAGACAAACACAGCTTAGACACATGCTAGTCCCTCTCTCTTTCTCTCACCCTCTTTCTCTCTCGCTCTTTCCCTCTCTTTCTCACCTCCCCTCACTTTTTGCCTCATCCCCCTTTTTCTCTTCCCCTCTCTCCCTATCTCTTCTCCCCGCTCCCTCCTTATTTCACCCCCCCCCCTCTGCAGAATCATAAGAAGAAGAAAAAGATACGCGTCACATTGAGATCTGCCATCAATTAAAAAGGAAAGCCCCTCCCCCATCTCTCCACTCTTCCCTGTCTTCCCCACTGTCGTTTCGACTGTCACTCCTCCCCTGTGAAGCCACCTCTTCCTCCATGGTAATTGGTCATTATTTAGAACAGGAAGGGACAAATGTGCTTCCCTAGCGCTTCTAAATGCTATTTAAATGGGAATGCATTATGTTCTACGCTAACAGGGTTAGCGCCTAGCGCCACGTCTGTTATTAGGGAACTGGAAATGAGACAAGCAGGCAGCCAGCAGTCTAGGCTCAACCATGGGAATCAAAATACGGCAAAGACCTGTTGTCTGCCTGTGACACTCTACAGAGGTGTGTTTGGAATGGAGTCAGACTAGACCGTGGATGATGGGTGTATGGGAAGGTATGGACACAGGAGAACGTGTAGGAGGGCTAGTGTCAAGTACAAGAGGCTAGAGATGTCTGATCTTCTACTCAACCTGCAGCTTACTTCAAAGTGGTTAGTGTGCATTGGACCTTATGACCATGTTGACCCAGATCAGTGTTAACCAAATGGGAGGTCAACTCATGGCTTTAACATCATGATGGGAGGTCAACTCATGGCTTTAACATCATGAGCGCTGGCTTGAAACAACATCACTACTTTAAGCATTAGGTGGGTCA
>NC_036864.1:7287047-7291608 GCF_002910315.2 Salvelinus sp. IW2-2015
CACACACACACACACACACACACACACACACACACACTGGGCTGCTGCAGCTTTCCTCCACCTGCTGCAACAAGGGAGGCTTACAGGATGTTGGAAGCAGGCGCTGCCTACACCCCTACTTCTCCACACACACACGCTGCTGACAAACACACACATTGAACACACACACACATGTACATCCACAGAGAGACTCACTTCCTCATCCTCTTAGTCTTTCTTTGTCTGCCAATCTTACTCTCTGTCTGTTTGTCTGTCAATCTCTCTTTTTTCCCCATGTTTCTCTTCTTCTCTCATTCTCTCCTTCCTTTCTCTCTTTTACACTTTCTTTCAAGTGTATCCACTTTGCGAGAAGACGTAGGTGGCGGCATGTGGCATGTGTACGTCCACATCAAATCCCCCCCACCCTAGCGGCAAAGTTAGTGCAACGTGTCTCTGAGCATCCTGTGAGAGCAGCGTCCGACGGGAGCTCATTATCGCTGGGCATGAAGTCGTCTGTCATTACCCAGCAGATTTGTCATCTCTCAGTACCTCGCACTACCCAGCCAGGGATAGGGGGAGGAGAGGAAGGGGAGCAAGGAGGGGAGGGTCTTTGTTCAGGGTACTTGGCTACAGAATCTGGAGAAACTCACAAGAGCATGTCATGACCATGCACAGTATCTATTCCTGACAGTGCATTTCATAGGGATCCATGACAGGCGTGTCATAGTGTGACTACGTGTCTTAATATTGGAACCTTGTGAGCAGTCTATTGATTAGGTAGAGAGGGTGATATAATTATGTTTACTGCATATTGCTTGAGATTGTATTGGCAACTGTATTGTAACTTATAAATTCATGGTTAAAATTCTTATTTTGAAAAAGGGCAGTAAATTGCTGAAACATTGTCAATAAAAGTGTTCCTTCCTCCCCATTCTCTCGGGTTAATACGGGAAGAAATGCTTTTAGCCTGATTTAGTTTCAGAGCTTCCCTTGCTGCTTTATGGT
The DNA here is from genome assembly GCF_002910315.2 of Salvelinus sp. IW2-2015. NCBI lineage: Eukaryota > Metazoa > Chordata > Actinopteri > Salmoniformes > Salmonidae > Salvelinus > Salvelinus sp. IW2-2015. Next base: position 7,288,032 of record NC_036864.1, read on the forward strand.
GCGATGTAAAACACCAGAAATATTAGTGATAATACGATAGTGAACGACCCAGATGTCATATTCTGTCGTGTAGCCCGAAGTTCCTTCAAAGTCATGTGTCTGTTTAACTACTAGTAGTCTTTCCTATGTCCCACTTTAATGCATGTCACTGATGTAGATTTGACGCGTGGGCAGATGTACAATTGTGAAGCGTAAGCTGTGTAAACTATAGCACAGGTATAGGAGAGACGTGTGTGAGAGGCTCAGTCCCTGATCAAACACGGTTTCCTCTGAGATTCGGAGATTCTGACTGGGCTAGTTTCTGCTGATCCGTACTTTTCTGTTTCTAAAAAAAAAAAGGGGGGGGGGAGAGGCACGGAGGAGAGGAAAGCGAGGACGGACAGGGATGCGTTTGTCTTTTCTGACATCCAACTTGATTACAGAGGAAGAGCAGCAGGCAGGAGAGAGAGGGAGAGGAAGAGAGGGACAGAGGAAGAGAGGAGAGCAGGAACAAGAGACACATCTATTCATCTGTCACTAACCCTACGCATCAGTCCCTCTGTTGCTCCCTTCTGTTGCTCGTTCGTCTCTCAACTTCTCTCCTCTCGTCTCTCTCTCGTCTGCTCTCTCTCGTCTGTCTGTCTGGTCTGTTCTGTCTGTCTGTCTGTTGTTGCGTGTATTCGGTTTTGTTTTTCTTTTTTTATGTCTATCTGGTGGTGGACTAGGGTCTTTGGCGGTATCACCTCGTCGTTGGCTGCTGTTTGCTTTGTTTTTTTCGCAATTTGGTTCTGATTCATGTGTTTCTGCTTTTTGTGTGTCTTTGTCTTGATGTTTCTTCTCGTCTCTTCGTTCCCCCCGTGTCTTCCTGCTGGCGAAGTAAGAGCGTTGCGTTGGTTTGATTCTGCTGGTTGTGTCGTTGCTGTTTGTCTCGGGCCTGAAGTATTGCATATAATTTCTCTTCCCCCTATGTTTTCTTCTTTCGTCTGCGGTCTGAATTCCTCCTCCTCATCCGTTCCTGCTTTTAGAGGGTAAGTGTGTGCGCCTAGCGTCTGATTTTTTTTGTTAAGAATGTGTGGGACGAAACGAGTTCAGTCTATAAGGGAGGACAGGAGACCTGCCAGGTGTGGTGTGTGTGTGTGTGTGGTTTGTGTGTGTGGGTGGTGGTGTGTGGTGTGTGTCGTGTGTGGTTGTGTGTGGTGTGTGTGTGTGTGGTGTGTGTGTGTGTGTGTGTGTGTGTGTGTGTGTGTGTGTGGTGTGTTGTGTGTGTGTGTGTGTGTGTGTGTGTGTGGTGTTTGTGTGTGTGTTGTTGCATGTGTTTGTGCATGTGAGTATGTGATCAACAAGGGCGGTGGGAACAATGTTTAGCATTTCACCAAACAAGCAGAATTAAATGAACAGTGGAGGAGTAGACATGGAGGAGGGAGGGGTGACAAAACACAGGTGGGAGCTCTGGGATTTATGGGGAAGGTGAGGGAGTTAGTGGGTTGGTTTAGACAGAGCTGCTCTTCATTGATGGGCGCTCGCTGTGGGGAATGGAGTGAAACAGCTTGATTTGACAAAGAATTTAGAGGAAAGAGGAAATGAGGAGGAAATGTATCAGGCAGCTTCACAGCTGTATAATATTGTTGTGTGCTGCTAGTTTTAATAAAGATGCAGGTTTTATTGACAGAAGAAATGTCTTTCAGATCCTGAGAAACCCTATAAGAACACGTCTGGCTTTTAAACCTGACATTGAAGGTGGTGGGGGTTCTTGGGTTGTGTGCTGCTGCTGCTGCTGCTGAGTGTGAAGCTGTGAATGAGCACAGCTGTGAGGAGCTGACTGCTACTGGTCCAGAGCACCAGGCCTTTCAGACTTCACACAAGACAAGTGTCTCTGTACCCATCACTGTTTTGTGTTGATGAGGCTTGGTGTGTGTGTGTTGTGTGTGTGTGTGTGTGTGTGTGTGTTGTGTGGTGTGTGTTGGTGTGTGTGTGTGTGTGTGTGTTGTGTGTGTGTGTGTGTGTGTGTGTGGGCAGATCTCCCTGCCTCTGTCACATGATGGGCCATGACCGCACGGTGGTCTGCTCCAGTTTCACCAGGACGGTTGGAAACTCTGAGACTACTGCTGTATAGGGGTGTGTCTGTGTATATCAAAACGTGTATATCAGCTCAGAGTTGTGCAGGTGTGTGTTTGTGTGTCAGTGTGTGTGTGTGTGTCAGCTTCGGGGCCAGACATTGACTGGTGTAGCTCAGTGACTGTACTGTGTTTAGTGGATGAGAGCTCGGTGGTAGTCCGTCACCTAATCTTCCACCCAACCAGTGCTTAGACCACTACCGCGCTCACCGGTCGCCTGCAATTAAACCATTACAGACACACACAGGCGCTGAGAGAGGGAAAGATGGGAGGAGAGACAGAGTACAAAACAGCATTGCTTGATTTCCCGTGGGTCAACATTTACTGATACAGTTTCCCTGTTTCGTTGTCTTGTGTGTGTTCATATTTCTTTCCGAATTTTGAGCGTGTGTGTGTGTGTGTGTGTGTGTGTGTGTGTGTGTGTCAGCCCGGTGCTCCTCGGTTCCTCCTGAACCTGCTGGGTGTTACATAAGTCATGCTGAGGGCCAATATGTCCCCAATCTGCCTCTCCACAGAGAGAGGGGAAGTGGGGATGGGGGCAGGTAGAGGTAAAGAGGTGGAGAGGTGAAATTAGACAGGAAGAGAGGGAGGGAGAGAGTGGGCTCACTAGATGACAGAAATATAAGAGGAATAGATGGGTTGAGTTATGGTACGTGGATAGATAAAATGAAGATGGAGAATGAAAGATTAAATAAGGACAAGATGGTGACGGGAAGAACGGGAGCGTACGGGGGTGTTGAAGTAAGGACTGTTCTGTAGCTCACACAGGGAAAGGGGGGATACCTAGTCAGTTGCACAACTGAATGCATTCAACTGAAATGTGTCTCCCACATTTAACCCAACCTCTGAATCAAAGAGGTGTAGGGGCCTGCCTTTAATAGACATCATCGGGGGTTAACAGCCTTGCTCCAGGGCAGAACGGCTGATTCGTACCAGCTACCTTTCGGTTACTGCAGGCTGGGCTGGGCCCTGTCACATTTCTTATCCTCCATACTGTCAGTCAGATATACAGTACTCTGCCTTTCAGCATTCTCTCTCTCCTTCCCCATCTCTTATTTCCCCTCTATCCCACTCCCTTTCTTTCTCTCTCTTTCAATCTCCTTCTCTCTGCATCAGTGTCGGTGTCCCTCTTCTTCTCCCTGTCCCTCTCCTTCTCCTTCCCCTTCTCTCTCCCTACATCCCTCCCTCTGTCTCAGTAGTCCTGCTGTGAGGATCAATATGGCTTGTGTGTGTGGTAGTCGTGATTAAACATCAAAGTCTGTACATTAACCATTGTGTGTGGGAGGGAGAATAGTGTGCGCTGAGAAAGGTTTAGAGTTGGGATTAATAATGGATAAGAGAAAGAAATGTATTTCTCTGTAACATGAAATAGCGTCTTCTTGGAGTCAAACTCTCATGCTTCCATGTACCAGCGTGTGTGTGTGTGTGTGTGTGTGTGTGTGTGTGTGTGTGTGTGTGTGTGTGTGTGTGTGTGTGTGTGTGTG
>NC_036864.1:7291633-7336960 GCF_002910315.2 Salvelinus sp. IW2-2015
GTGTGTAATTAATTTTTAACTGTCCTATTGAGATTTTAAATCCTAGTTCCCTGTACGATAGAGAGAATGGAGACACGAAAAGCAGGCGTGCTTCTTTAACTGAACGTCATTAAAATGGCTCCTCATTGGCTCATGGAGTAGATTAAACAAGAGGACAATGGGAAGATCTCCAGACAGTCAGAGGACATAGAGTACCTAGTAAGTAATTTAATAGTAAATCTAATTACTGACAGAGAAAAGTTCCACTGAGAGTAGAATGTATGTTCTGTGTGTAATTACCTTACTGCTATAGTAAGTAGTGTTAACAGTCAGTAGCCTGTGTTTGAAACTAGCCCACCTCTGGCCTCCAGGCTAGTGAATGAGTAAATGAGAAATCAGGAACGATGCTAATAGCATCTCTAAGCAGCTCTGTTGACCTCTATCTGAGCAAGTGGAGTCCCAAACGGACTCTTCGGGGCCCCCCAGAACAACTTTTAACTTGAAACAGGCTCTTAACGAGGTTAGCCGGGGGGGGGGGGGGGGTGATCAAATGTACGGAGACACACGTCAAGTGGTGTCAGGGAGTTTAATAAGAAGATCCACTCTTTGGAGTGGAACGTGACAGCACAGACACCCCTTAGTATTACCCACGAATGTGTACGATACTGTACACACTCAATACACGTATACAGTAACACGCACATACACACAGTCTAATAAGAGCCACACAAGCAGAGTGATGTCCGTGACTCGTGTGTGTGTGTTTTCCGCCCTTCCAGGCTGTTATTAGGGTCATTAAGTCCGACAGTTTGTCTTAAATTAACTCAAGCTAGGTGATGATGATGGGGTGTGACTGCATCCACTCAGCTTCTCTGAGAAATCGAAAACTTGAAATCGACAACACACTCCTATAGCAAATACACACATTCCATTAGCTGTCTCTCTGGTTGCCCCCCTCTCTCAGCACTATTACCGTGTTTCCTAATTCTGCGTTCTCTTCATACTGCGTTTGTCAAAGATATATAAGAGAGAACCGCAGACATGTTCCTAACTACTGTATAGATACCACTCTCTTCTGTGTGCTCTTCTCTGTTTTTCTTTAACTCCTTTCTCTAACCGCCTCTTTTCCTCTGTCTCACACATCACTATAAAACCATCTCCCTCTCTTCTCGTATCGCTTTTGTCTCTCTTTACTATACTTTCTCACCAAAGCCCTGTCCTCTCTCAGACCTCAGGATAGTCTGGTATATCTGATTTAGATTTAAAATTCCTCTTCTGCGTGCTGTTTTTCTTCCTAACGATGTGAAGTTTAACCAAAGGTGTGTGTGTGGTTAACTGGCCTCACGCCCCTGAGACACTGCCTCTGATTCGTTAATCATTCATGGCTTTCTCCAATGCATATCATTAAGCTTCTGAATGGAGAAATACATACACACCAATACATACACACACACACACACACACACCACACACACACACTGAATAGTACACAGCCCAACATTAACCAAGAGCGAGAACTGATTCTCTTAATTTATTTTCAAACTTCTATAAATATTACCCTGTTTGTAAAAGTGGTGTTGTGGAGTAAACCCTGAACACAATCTCTCTGTCTTTGTCTCTCGCTGTCCTGTCTTTCCGCTGTCCTGTCTCTCGCTTTCTTTCTCTCGCTGTGCTGAGGTCGTTTTCGCTGTCTGTCCTCTCGCTTTCTTTCTCTCGCTGTCTGTCTCTTGCTGTCTGTCCTGTCAGTCCTCCACCTCTACTCTGTCTCGTGGTGTCTATGTCCTCTGCTCTCTGTTCTTCTCACCTCTGATCTTGCATGTGTCACCTCTCCATCGCTTCAGAAAAGAAAGGGGAGAAAAGATTACATCTATAATGGTTATACACGTATGTGGATTTTGGATGTTCTTGTTTTTTTCCCAGTGTTGCTTTGCTTTGCCCCTAGACGGACGCCTAGGGGATCAGCGCTCCTAGACTCAAACACGCTGTTTCCTTTTTTTTCAATCCGTACACAAACCTTGGGTATTAACAGTCTTTATATGCCTGAGCACGTCCCACAGAGTTCTCCTCCCTAACACTGCACCAAAAAAACGCCTAGTTAATTAATCCTTTCTGGGTCAAATTCCCTATTTATATAGAAGAGATGTATCTTCACTTTTGCCTACTGTGATAAGGATGTAAATGTTACACTGCTGACAATGTTTACATTCATATGGTCCATGTCTAATAAAAGAAAACAGTCAGGTAACACTTTCCAGAGTCAGGGGCACTTTCAGAGTCACAGGTACCCTTTCAGAGTCAGGGCACTTTCAGAGTCATGGGCACTTTCAGAGTCAAAGGGCACTTTCATAGAGTCAGGTACACTTTCAGAGTCAGGGGCCTTTCAGAGTCAGGGGCAACTTTACAGAGTCAGGTTAAAACAACTTTCCACAGAGTAAGGTACACTTTTCAAAGTCAGGTACCACTTTCAGAGTTCAGGGGCACTTTCAGGTCATGGCACTTTCAGAGTCATGGCACTTCAGAGTCAGGGCACTTCAAGAGTCCCCAGTGGGCACTTATCAGAGTCAGGGCACTATATATGTCAGGGGGCACGTTCAGATCAGGGGCGACTTTCAGACGTCAGGGGCACTTTCAGAGTCAGGTACACTTTTCAGAGTGCCAGGGGGCAACATTATCAGAGTCAGGTACACTCTGCAGAGTCAGGTACACTTTCAGGTCATGGGCAACTTTTCAGAGTCAGGGGGCACGTTCCAGAGTCAGGGGCACTTTCAGAGTCAGAGGGCACTTTCAGAGTCAGGTAACACTTTCAGAGTCACGGGGCACTTTCAGAGTCGGTACACTTTCAGAGTACATGGGCACTTTCAGAGTCATGGGCACTTTCAGAAGTTCAATGGGCACTTTCAGACAGTCAGGGGCACTTTCAGAGTCAGGGGCACTTTCCAGAGTCATGGGCACTTTCAGAGTCAGGTACAAGCGTTCAAGTCAGGGTTGCTCTTTCAGAGTCAGGTGCACTTCCAGAGTCAGGTGCACCTTTCAGAGTCAGGGGCACTTTCAGAGCAGGTGCTCTTTCAGAGTCAGGTGTCACTTTAGAGGTCAGGTGCACTTTCAGAGTCATGGCACTTTTCAGAGGTCAGGTACAACTCGTGGATATCGCATTTTTAAGGTCTGTGTCCAGTATCAAGGTAGTTGGTGGTAGTATCACGATACCGACTGCTAACTAGCATTAGCGCAATTGACTTCGGAAGTCTAGTGCTGCCATAACAAAGCAAAAAGGCAAGTGAACTGCTATATTAGGTTGAAATTCAGTTAATGTCATTTTTGCTACATTAAAAATTAATTGCTTAATTATTGTGAACAAGTAATCCTGCATCCGATTGTATTAGTGGTTTGGAGAAAATGGGTTCATATTAAGGAGTAGGACACTGAAAGTTACTGGTGAAAAACCATGGTAATAAAATAAAAAATTCTCAGTTTTCCACGATTATGAGCAGGATACTTGCCTTGTTGCCTTGTGGTAAGGGTAGTATGAGGTATCTGCTAGCATGCTAAAATCTGTATAGCAATGTGATTTGGCAGTAATGGGCGCACAAATCCCAGACTTTAACTTGAGACAAGTTGGAAAGTGCAGAACAGAAGAAACATGCAAGTGAATTTTACATAATGTAACAAACTCAACTCTTTTCTCTCTCATTCCTTCATCTCTATTCTCATTTTCATCTCCATTCCTCTTCGAATAGCCCCTTAAATCTTTCTCATACTCCCCTTCTCCTCTCTCTATCACTCTCTCATCTTTATATCGAAATAAATCCTCTGTTAAGGGAAATTACATGTCCAATAGGGCGATGTACCAGAAGCAATAGTGCTTTCCTCCGTCCTTCTCATCTCTCGCTGATGCTTCATCTCTCCAATTCAGATATGAAGAGGGGATGGATGGGTTGCGTCTCAAATGCCACCTAATTCCCAAATATAAGCTCTGGTTCAAAAGTAGTGCTCTGGAATAGGGTGCCATTTCGAACGCAGAGAGACTGGCAGATTCATCTCATTTTAATTGAGCCATCCCTGTTAAGACGGACACTTATATTTAACCCGGCCACATTTAATATGCTCAGGCCAATTTAAAACATTTAAGATTGCACTGTGTAAATTATTGAAATTGCGTTCACATGGGAACTTCAAGATGTTTCCATTCAAGTGTTTAGGCTCTGATGTCCCGAAGTGATGGAAATTTATGAGTAAGATTCAAGCTGAAATGGGAACAGCGTTTCCCATGATGCATCTCCACTCTGGTCCTCATCACCTCTCTCCAGGACGCAGTGACCTCCAGGGTTGGGCCCACACCAAATGTATCCACCTGTATTAACCACTAGGTCTTGTTCCATTAAGTATGTGCCGTGTAACATGATGTGGGTGCGCCCCCCCCCACACACAGACACACACCTCGCTTGCATACATACCCAGACGGGAGGATTAATGATAAAACTACCCTCCCATCTGATGTTCCACCTGAAGCGACGGATACGGCGTGGCGCCGATAAAGTTGGCTTTTTCCAAGTGATGCTCTCTCAAATTAAAAAAAAGCGGCGGGTACAGAGCTAACGGCGGCGTCACCGTGGTTACACACGCGTGTCTCGTGGTTACACACACGCGTGGCTTCGCCTTACGGGTACAGAGGAAGATGGATCTGAGGACTTCATTGTTAGTGAACATGTTTAATTTCTCACCGTCACTCACCCACCAGAGGCGTCCCGCTATCAAGTGAAGGGACACGGACCCAGCTGTCAAGTCCCTCCTCTTCTCTTCTTTCTCTCTTCTCCTTTTCCCTCCGTCCTGGAAGGCTCCAAGCCGAACTGTTGAATCAAGCGGACATTAAGTGTTTAATGTTGAGGCTGTGAGGTTTTGTAGCCTAAGAGCTTTCTTGGCCTGCGTCTCTAAAGGTTCTTGTTCTAATTTATGCTGTTGCCTTTGACGTGGCAGCAGTAGTCCTTTGATTTGTCAGATGCAGATGATTGAGGGTTCAGAGGTTAAGTGCCATTTTGGCTGTTAATTCTCCCCAGCAAGGGCTCTCACTCCGAGGCTCAACCTATAGAGATGATAGATCTGAGGGTGATTGTGTTGACGTTGATATGATATACTGTATTATCTCACCTCTTGTCCTCTCTCTTTCTCTGACCAGGCAGCCATGGTACTATGGCTTGGGGGTTTCAACACCTGCCCCAAGAGGTCAGGCTCCTGCTGGGACAAGGGAAACCAGATACCCGACTCCACCAGACATACTGTCAACACACCTGCCCCCCACTGGTGAGGAGACATTACACCTTGGGGGACGACAATCATGAGACGTCACCGCACGGCACGTTCCATACATACGCACATATGCAACAGTCACACGCACATGCTTTGATAGACTGTCAAATAAGTACATCTCTTTTTGAAATAATTGTAATTTATTCCTGGAGCAGTCCCTTGTGTAACATCTACCGGCCACACTTACATACACGATTTGCATAAACGAGGACAACACTTCACAGCCCATATCTCCTGCTGCACTGGAGATGCTCATCACGAGTGGTGTGATTGATTTCTGTGGCTGCTGCGTGGGCGGTCCTCGCTCTAAACACAGGGAGTTATTTTTTCCGTTCAGTTTAGCCAAGTGTCTCCAGCCCCCTCTCCTCATCAGCCCATGTGGCGGCCATATGGAGCATCTACAGCGGGCCACTAATGCCTATTAGAGGGAGAGAACAAAGACAGGGGGAGAGAGAGGAGAAAAGAGTGGGGATGAAGGAAGAGACAGAAGCAACAGAGAGAGAGAGGCTGGGGAGGAGAAGGCGAGAGAGGGAGAAAAGGGGGTGGTGGGAGATATGCAGAGAGGCAAGAAGAAAGGAGAGCGAGGGACCAAGAACTCCAGAGAGATCCGGTAGTCTAGAAGAGAGGAAGAGAAAGATACAACAGAAGCGAGGCTAGACGGAAGGGGACGAGAAAAAGAGTGAAGACGCCGTTCGTCGCACATCAGATTCGGAAGACTGCGGCAAAACACTCGTCTTTTTATGGGGCGCGGATCGGAACGGAGTAGAGGAGAGGAGAAATATGGCCTCTTTTTAATCTAGCGCTGAGGAGGAAGTTACACAGGAGAGAAACTCTGTATAAAAAGTGTTTACTCACCAGCTTGCTTTAAAACCAGCAGCACGAATTAGTTGAGTGTCCAGAAATGGAGACAGAGCCCCTTTACTACCTGCCACACTCAATCAAAAGCCTCCACAGACTTGAAAAAGTAACCAACGGGTTTTTTAGTCGAATTGCGTTTACTTTATTTCCAAGCTTTCACTAGATTTCAAGCAAACTTTGTGTATGAGGGTGGTGTCACGCCCATCCCACCACCAAACGTGTGCAATGCACAAGAAAGACCAGTCCCAGATAGTGTTTCGTATAGAACTTCAGCAGAATGCTCTCCTCGTAGAAGTGGCACTAAATCCAGTCTCTCTCTCTCACCCGTAGTCACCCTGTTGTGTCGCAAAGTGCAGCGTATGTGTAGCAGAAATGTGTGTGTGTTAAGTCATCTCCATTCTCTACAGGGCTTCTGGATAGTGCATTCTAGTAAATTGTGGAGTGATGTGTATACAGGGTGTAGTATGTGTCCGATATGTATAGCACCACGTGTTTTCCTATGTGGTTGGTTTGACGTGTGTTTTGTGTGCTGTCAGTCTGTAGGTTTCCTGGACTGGGTCCTAAGAAGAATGCAGCGGGTGGCTGTATGTGAGCTGCTCATCTACCTGTCCAAGAGGAGAGTACAGCCCAAGCTGCAACACGTGTTCGGACACCTCCACGAAAGGGTACACAACACACACGCACACACATACACACACACTTTCATTCTGTATGAATGAGGTTTCTCATACTGCTACACAAGCCTAACATATTTAAATCAGATTAATTGATCTTGTAGGTCAGGTCTTTGGATAACATCCCTTATGAACTCTTTATGGTTTCTTGCAACGAGGCTGTATTTAATTCTAGTCATATATTATACCTGTAAGTTGGTACTGCAAGTATCTCATCCAGGCCAGGGGACTGGGAGGCCTTGTCTCCAGGCTGAGGAAGATTAATTTTGGGGTTACGCAGGTCAGCATGTGTCCCCTGGAGCACCATGGCCCCTTCCGGAGAGGACCAGATTAGTACAAATCAAGAATTCACACAGAGAGGAACAGGCCGGATTTTTACGCACTGGGGCGTGTGGAGTGCCTGAGATAGAATTGGGGCAGGAAGAAGGGAGAGAAAAGGAATTGTAGCTTTGTCATTTGTTCAACACAATTCTCTAACATCGAGAGAGACCAGTTCATTCTGAGTGATCGAAAAAGCAGAAAAGTAATCTCACGCTGTAAAAACATTTGCTTCATCGTCAAACGAGATGCAGTTGCCGCTGGTCAGAGTCTAGATGTGGCTTAGTTCTGTCAATAAAGGGAATGTAAGAAGAGAGTGTAAAGAAGTCAATGGAACCAAATGCATGTACTGTCCAGTCTGGTCCTTTCTCAGTTTAATAAGAAGATCTCAGCTCTTTGGAGTGACGAGTGACAGCACAGCAACCCCCTTTAGTATTACCCAGATGTGCATACTGTACACACTCATACACGTATACAGTACACGCACATACACACAGTCTAATAAGAGCACACAAGCAGAGTGTATGTCGTGACTCAGTGTGTGTGTGTTTTCCTGCCCTTCCAGGCTGTTATTAGGGTCATTAAGTCGACAGTTTGTCTTAATTAACTCAAGCTGAGGTGATGATGATGGGGTGTGACTGCATCCACTCAGCTTCTCTGAGAAATAGAAAACTTGAAATGAACACACACACACTCCTATAGCATACACACATTCATTAGCTGTCTCTCTGGTTGCCCCCCTCTCTCAGCATCTATTCCGTGTTCCTATTCTGCGTCTCTTCATACTGTTTGTCAAAAGATATATAGAGAGAACCCAGACTTGTTCTATACTGTATAGATACCACTCTCTTCTGTGTGCTCTCTCTGTTTTTCTTTACCTCCCTTTCTCTACCGCTCTCTTTTCCTCTGTCTCACAACATCACTAAAACCATCTCCCTCTCTTTCTCTCTTTTGTCTCTCTTTCTATATTTCTCACCAAGCCTGTTCCTCTCTAGACCTCAGGATAAGTCTGGAACTGATTTAGATTTAAAATTCCTCTTCTGGCGTGCTGTTTTTCTTCCTAACGACTGTGAAGTTAACCAAAGTGTGTGTGTGGTTAACGCCTCACGCCCCTCAGCACTGCCTGATTCGTTAATCATTCATGGCTTTCTCCAATGATATCATTAAGCTTCTGAATGGAGAATACATACACACAAATACATACACACACACACACACACACACACACACACACACTGAAATAGTTACACGCACACATTACCGAGAGCGAGACTGATCTCTTATTTGTTTTCAAACCTTCTATAATATTACCCTGTTTGGTAAAGTGGTGTTTTGGGTAAACCTGACACAATCTCTCTGTCTTTGTCTCTCGCTGTCTGTCTTTCGCTGTCTGTCTCTCGCTTTCTTTCTCTCGCTGTCTGTCTTTCGCTGTCTGTCTCTCGCTTTCTTTCTCTCGCTGTCTGTCTCTTGCTGTCTGTCTCTGTCAGTCTCCACCTCTCTCTGTCTCTGTCTATGTCTCTCTCTCTGTCTCTCTCTCTCTATGTGTGTGTCAGTCTCTCGCTTCAGAAAAGAAAGGGGGAAAAGAATTACATCAAATGAAAGTAGTGATTTTGATGTTATTGTTTTTTTCCCAGTGTGCTTTGCTTTGCCCCTAGACGACGCCTAGGGATCCAGCGCTCTAACTCAAACATCTGTTTCCTTTTTTTTTCATATCCGTAACAAACCTTGGGTATTAACAGTCTTTAATATGCTGAGCACGTCCCCAATTCTCCTCCCTAACTGCACCAAAAAAACGCTAGTTCAATTCTAATCCCTTTCCTGGTCAAATCCTATTTATATAGAAGAGATGTATCTTCCTTTTGCTACTGTGATAAGGATGTAACATGTTACACTGCTGACATGTTACATTTCATATGGTCCATGTCCTAATAAAAGAAAACAGTCAGGTACACTTTCAGAGTCAGGGGCACTTTCAGAGTCAGGTACACTTTCAGAGTCAGGGGCACTTTCAGAGTCATGGGCACTTTCAGAGTCAGGGGCACTTTCAGAGTCAGGTACACTTTCAGAGTCAGGGGCACTTTCAGAGTCAGGGGCACTTTCAGAGTCAGGTACACTTTCAGAGTCAGGTACACTTTCAGAGTTCAGGGGCACTTTCAGGGTCAGGGCATCTTTCAGAGTCATGGCACTTCAGAGTCAGGGCACTTTCAGAGTCAGGCAACTTCAGTGAGTCAGGCACTTATCAGAGTCAGGGACTATTAGTGGGGCACGTTAATCAGGGCGATTAGCGTCAGAGGTCACTTTCCAGAGTCAGGTAGCACTTTTCAGAGTCCAGGGGCAACTTATCAGAGTCAGTCACTTCAGAGTCAGGTACACTTTCAGAGTCATGGGCAACTTTCAGAGTCAGAGTGGGCACGTTCCAGAGTCAGGGGCACTTTCAGAGTCAGAGAAGGGCACTTTCAGAGTCAGGTACACTTCAGAGTCAGGGGCACTTTCAGAGTCAGGTACACTTTCAGAGTCAGCATGGGCACTTTCAGAGTCATGGGCACTTTTCAGACAGTAGTTCAAGTCAGGGCTCCAAGCAGGTGCAACTTTCAGAAGTCAGGGTGCACTTTCAGAGTCAGGGGCACTTCAGAGTCATGGGCACTTTCAGAGTCAGGTACACGTTCAGAGTCAGGTGCTCTTTCAGAGTCAGGTGCACTTTCAGAGTCAGGTGCACTTTCAGAGTCAGGGGCACTTTCAGAGTCAGGTGCTCTTTCAGAGTCAGGTGCACTTTCAGAGTCAGGTGCACTTTCAGAGTCATGGGCACTTTCAGAGTCAGGTACACTCGTGGATACCATTTTTATGTCTGTGTCCAGTATCAAGGTAGTTGGTGGTAGTATCACGATCCAATGCTAACTAGCATTAGCGCAATGACTGGAAGTCTGTGCTGCCCTACCAAGCAAAAAGGCAGTAACTGCTAATTAGGTTGAAAATTAGTTAATGTCATTTTTGCTACATTAAATACATGCTTAATTATGTGAACAAGTATCCTGCATCGATTGTATTGTGTTTTGGAGAAAATGGGGTTCATATTAGGAGTAACTGCAATAAGTTACTGTGAAACCATGGTAAATAAAATAAAAAATTCTCAGTTCCACGATATGAGCAGATCCTGCCTTTTTGCTTGGTAGGGTAGTATGGGTATCTGCTAGCATGCTAAATACTGTATAGCATGTGATTTTGGCAGTAATGGTAGAAAATCCCAGACTTTTAACTTGAGACAAGTTGGAAGTGGGAACAGAAAGAAGAAATGCAAGTATTTACATAATGTACAAACTCACTCTTTTCTCTCTCATTCCCTTCATCTCTATCTCATTTCATCTCCATGTCTCTCTCAATAGCCCCTTAATTCTTTCTCATCTCCCCCTTCTCTCTCTCTATCTCTCTCTCTCTTTATATAATCCTCTGTTAGGGAAATTACAGTCCAATAGCGATTACCAGAGCAAAGTGCTTTTCCTCCGTCTCTCATCTCTCGCTTGTTCTTCATCTCTCCATTCAGATATGAAGAGGGGATGGATGGGTTGCGTCTCAAATGCCACTCTATTCCCAATATAGCTCTGGTCAAAAGTAGTGCTCTAGGGAATAGGGTGCCATTTCGAACGCAGATGAGACTGGCAGCTCATCTCATTTTAATTGAGACATCCATGTTAAGACGGACATTAATATTTAACCGGCCCAATTAATATGCTCAGGCCAATTTAAACATTTTAAAATTCACTGTGTAAATTATTGAAATTGCGTTCACTGGGAACTTCAGATGTTTCATCAAGTGTTTAGGCTCTGATGTCCCGAAGTGATGGAAATTTAGTGGAGTAGATTCAAGCTGAAATGGGACAGCGTTTCCCATGATGCATCTCTCACTCTGTCTCCATAACCTCTCTCAGGCAGTGACCCCAGGGTTGGGACCATCACCAAATGTATCCTGCTGTATTATACCACTAGGTCTTTTTAATTAAGTATGTGCGTGTACATGTGTGTGCGCCCCCCCCCCACACACACACACACTCGCTTGCATACATACACAGACGGGCAGGAAATGATAAAACACCCTCCATCTGATGTTCCACTGAAGCGACGGACGGCGTGGCGCCGATAAAAGTTGGCTTTTCCAGTGACTGCTCTCTGCAAATTAAAAAAAGCCGGCGGTACGAGAGCTAACGGCGGCGTCAACGTGGTTACACACGCGTGTCATCGTGGTTACACACGCGTGGCTCGCCTTACGGTACAGAGGAAGATGGATCTGAGGACTCATTGTTAGTGACATGTTAATTTCTCCACCGTCACTCACCCACCAGAGGCGTCCGCTATCAAAGTGAAGGGACACGGACCCAGCTGTCAAGTCCCTCTCTTCCTCTTCTTTTCTCTCTTCTCCTTTCCCCTCCCGTCCTGGAAGGCTCCAATGCCGACTGTTGAATCAAGCGGACATTAATGTTTAATGTTGAGGCTGTGAGGTTTTGTAGCCTAGAGCTTTCTGCCTGCGTCTCTAAGGTTCTGTCTAATTTATGCTGTTGCACTTTGTACGTGGCAGCAGTAGTCTTTGATTTGTCAGAGCAGATGATTGAGGTTCAGAGGTTAAGTGCCATTTTGGCTGTTAATCTCTCCCCCAGCAGGGCTCTCACCCCGCAGGGCTCAACCTTATTAGAGATGATGATCTGATGGGTGATTGTGTTGACAGTTGATATGATATACTGTATTAATCTCTGTCCTCTCTCTTTCTCTGAGCCAGGCAGCCATGGTACTATGGCTGGGGGTTCAACCTGCCAAGAGGTCAGGCTCTGCTGGACAAGTGGAACCAGATACCCGACTCCACCGACATACTGGTCACACACTGCCCCCCACTGGGTGAGGGAGACATTACACCTGGGGGACACAATCATGAGACGTCACCGCACACACGTTCCATACATACGCACATATGCACACAGTCACACGCACATGCTTTGATAGACTGTCAAATAAGTAATTCTTTTTGAATAATCTGTAATTTATTCCTGTTATCATCCTCGTGTAAACATCTACCCACACTTACATACACATTTGCATAACACACACACACTTTCACAGCCCATCTCCTGCTGCAGCTGGGAGATGCTCAGACGAGTGTGTGTGATTGATTTCTGTGGCTGCTGCGTGGCGTCTCGCCTCTAAACACAGGGAGTTATTTTCCGTTCAGTTTAGCCAAGTGTCTCCAGCTCCCCTCTCCTCATAAGCCACGGCATATGGAGCATCTACAGCGGGCCACTAATGCCTATTAGAGGGAGAGACAAAGACAGGGGGAGAGAGAGGGAGAAAGAGGTGGGGATGAAGGAGAGACAGAGCAAGAGAGAGGAGGCTGGGGAGGAGAAGGAGAGAGAGGGAGAAAGGGGTGGGGGAGAATGCAGAGAGCAAGAAAAGAAGAGAGCGAGGGACAGAGAACTACAGAGAGACCGTCAGTCTAGAGAGAGAGGAAGAGAAAGATACAACAGAAAGCGAGGGCTAGACGGAAGGGGACCGAGAAAAAGAGTGAGACGCCGTTCGTTCGCACTGCGGCAAAACCACTCGTCTTTTATGGGGCGCGATGGAACGGAGATGGAGGAGAGGAGAAATATGGCCTCTTTTTATCTAGCGCTGAGGAGGAAGTTACACAGGAGAGAAACATCTGTATAAAAGCTGTTTACTCACCAGCTGCTTTAAAACCAGCAGAGAATTAGTTGAGTGTCCAGAAATGGAGACAGAGCCATTACTCTCCACATCACAAAAGTCTCCACAGACTTGTAAAGTAACCCAACGGGTTTTTAGTCGAATTGCGTTTACTTATTTCAAGCTTTTCACTAGATTTCAAAGCACTTTGTGTATGAGGGTGTGTCACGCCATCCACCACCAACGTGTGCATGGCACAAGAAAGACCAGTCCCGATAGTGTTTCTATAGACTCAGCAGAATGCTTCCTGTAGAAGTGGCACTAAATCAGTCTCTCTCTCTCACCCGTGTCACCCTGTGTGTAGCAAAGTGCAGCGGTATGTGTAGCAGAATGTGTGTGTGTAAGTCATCTCCATTCTCTACAGGGCTTCTGGACTAGTGCATTATAGTATTGTGGAGTGATGTGTATACAGGGTGTAGTATGTGTCCGTATGTTATAGCACCAGTGTTTCCTATGTGGTTGTTGACGTGTGTTGTGTTGCTGTCTCTGTAGGGTTCCTGGACTGGGTTCCTAAGAAGATGCAGCGGGTGGGCTGTATGGAGCTGCTCAACACTGTCCAGAGGAGAGTACAGCCCAAGCTACACGTGTTCGGACACATCCACGAAGGTACACACACACACACACACACATACACACACACTTTCATTCTGTATGAATGAGGTTTCTCATACTGCTACACAAGCCTACATATTTAAATCAGATTATTGATCTTGTAGGTCAAGGTCTTTGGAATACATCATTATGACTCGTTTATGGATTCTTGCAACGAGGCTGTATTTAATTCTAGTCATATATTATACCTGTAAGTGGTACTGCAGTATCTCATCCAGGCCAGGGGGGACTGGGAGGCCTTGTCTCCAGGCTGAGAGATTATATTTTGGGGTTAGCAGGTCAGCATGTGTCCCCTGGAGCACCATGGCCCCTTCGGAGAGGACCAGATTAGTAACTAAATCAGATTCACACAGAGAGGAACAGGCCGGATTTAGCCCTGCGTGTGGATCTGTGCGACTGAGATAGATTGGGAGCAAGGAAGAAGGGAGAGAAAAGGAATTGTAGCTTTTGTCATTTGTCACACATTCTCTACATCAGACCAGTTCATTCTGAGTGATCGAAAAAGCAGAAAGTATCTCACCTGTAAAACATTTGCTTCATGTCAAACGAGATGCAGTTGCCGCTGTCAGTGTTAGATGTGGAGAGTTGTGTCAATAAAGGGAAATGTAGAGAGAGTGTAAAGAAGTCAATGAACAAATGAGTGTTACTGTCAGTCTGTCTTTCTCTCCCTCTCTAACAGTCGTCTCCCCTCCTCTCTCCTCTACCTCCTCCAGGTTATGGTATGATGACAGACGGCACCACCACGTTCGTCAACGCCTCGGCCTGCACCGTCAACTTCCAGCCCATGAACCCGCCCATCGTCTTCGACCTGCCCAATCCCACCAGGACCACATGACTAGAGAAGCCCCGCCCTGCTGAGCCCCCACTCCAATTCAGAACCTAGTGGTGCAGGTAGTAGAGGGGCAGGGTTGGGCAGAGCGTGATGGTTGTTGAGTAGGGATTCTGGTCGAGAAATAAAGGTGTGGTGGTGTACTGTATATATTCAGGCTCTAATGGATGCTGTCTGTCTGTCTGTCTGTGTGTGGTGTGTGTGTGTTGGTGTGTGTGTGTGTGTGTGTGTGGTGTTTGTGTTGTGTGTGTGTGTCGTGTGTGTGTGGTGTGTGTGGTGTGTGTGAGCACAACACACAACAAGCGCCCCAAGTCTCTGATGGACGATGTGTGTGTTCTAAAGAGACAGCGCTGTTGCAAATCCTCACTTAGCAAATCCATTAATGGTTATTTTATACTGTCATTCCTTTATTTCAACAAAAGCTCTTAGAAACTATTAAGTAAGGCAAAAGACAGACCCCAGATGCCTCATCTCTCATATGGACATGTCAGCATTAGTCTGTAAATCTTCTGTTGCAACTTCTACTGCACTGGCAATCTGACCTGGCTGTCAGGTAGAGAAGAGGACAGGGGAACAGTGTATCCTGTGTCACTGTTTGAACTCACAGTCTTTCTCTCAGAAGAAGACACTGGATAACTCTCATTCTCTCTTGCTTCCTCATAGAGGACTCTGTTAAGGCCACCAGTGGAAGTTGCTCAGTGGTGAGGTTTTGACATTGGACAGTGTGGTCCACCCTTCAATTTTTGAGGGACCCCGTTTTTCCCCCTGGGGAGTGATTGAACACTTATCAGTAGGGTTTCAGAACATTAACCCAATGTCCATGTGTTGACTTTGTGGAGCGTTTGCCAAACAGACATGGATACCCTGACAGTACCTGATATCACAACTGTCCCGCACTTGCAGGATTAAAACACTGCTTTCCCCTCATCCCTTTTTCTCTTGATCCCTCTTTTCATCTGCACCTCTTGTTTCACTCTCCACTCTCTCTCTCTCTCTCTCTCTCTCTCTCTCAGGCCTTGGGCATGGTGGTTTGTGTGTGTGTGTGAGATCAAAGTGTGTGTGTGAGGGCAACGGGAGGTCTCTGCCACAGGCTGTGTGTGAGTATAGGTGTCAAACGCCCCTGGGTCTCATTACAACTCTCAGTAAGCGGGGGAGAGGGATCTCTTCTCTTCCTCTCTTCCCTTCTTCTGTTTTTTTCCCCTCTCCTTCTTCCCCCCTCCATCCCTCGTTGCATGTGTAATCAGCTCACCGTCTCATCCCTGGCTCATGTGCCGTGATCCTGACAAGTTTATTCCAAGGTCACCGGCCGGGAAGCCTGCAAGATTTTGATTCCGAGTACGGAATACTGGAAATACGTAATATTCCCCACGGGGGGACCAGGATGAATATGTATGAACTTTCCAATTTGTAAGTCGCTCTGGATAAGAGCGTCTGCTAAATGACTTAAATGTAAATGTAAATGTAATAACCAACAGAGCGGATTGGCAAATGTGTTCGCTCCCGACCCTGTACAGAAGCAGCGGTGTCTGGAATGTTCTCGCTGCTCCATGGTGCCCTTTCTGCGAGAGATGTATCATGGGAATGAACTTTGAACTCTTAGTGGACCAATGGATGACGATGAGGTGTAGGCCTAATGTACCGTAACTGGTCAAGAAGTTGGAACTGTACATCTACATCACCTGTCATTGTAAAAACATGTTAGCAATCAAGGATTACTTCAGATGTTGTTAAATATGTGTGTGTGTTGTTAAAAGAAGAGCCAGTGCAGAAACAATGTTTACATTTTATTCTAAGTTCAGTTTTTTCTTATATAGGCTAATAAATACGTATTACTGTATAATAATATCTGCACTATGTTACACTCTAAAAAATGCTGGGTTGTTTGGTTGACTCAACTGCTGAGTTGTTTTCTTTAGAAACTGCAGGGTTATTGAGGCTGGGTTATTGATGCTGGGTTTTTGATGCTGGGTTTTTGGTGCTGGGTTATTGATGCTGGGTTATTGGTGCTGGGTTATTGATGCTGGGTTTTTGGTGCTGGGTTATTGATGCTGGGTTTTTGGTGCTGGGTTATTGATGCTGGTTTTTTGGTTTCCACGCGGGTTATTTGATGCTGGGTTCATTGAGTGCTGGGTTTTTGGTGCTGGGTTTTTGATGCTGGGTTATTGGTGCTGGGTTATTGATGCTGGGTTATTGGTGCTGGGTTATTGATGCTGGGTTATTGGTGCTGGGTTATTGAGATATGACCCAGCGGGTCAGATCAGAAGACTGGAGGTGTAGTTTAGTAGGGGCGTGGCTTTCAGATAGTTATTTTTAACCACCCATGAGAGTAAATGTCATTCCTATTCATCTGTTCTGTTGCATAGTTATGACATATTAAGTCGAACATTTAAAATTTTGTAGCTTCAATGACGCTCACAGAAGTGTATAAGTTCCCTAAAACCTACATAAGTACCATTGTTGGGATACAATAAGGTGGTATACCTTATTAGGCAGTAAGATGGTATACCTTATAATAAATCATCTTAATATTACAAAAGAATGTGTGAAAAACATGTTATTGACATTGTAATTTGCAGTATGTACGTTTAAAATGATGTACAGGAATGACATTTACTCTCACGGGTGGCCAATAAGCTCTAGCTGAAAGCCACGCCCCTAATAAACCATGCCTCCTGAAAATAACCTAAGGATTATGTTAAAAAAGACCCAGCTTCTAGGTCAACCAGCATGAGTCAAAAACACCCAACTGATGGTTACATTAACCCATGTTTGGGTAATCCCAACAACCCAACATGTTGGGTCATTCATGCAACCCAATTGGCTTGGTCAAAATTAACCCAACATGTGTTCTGCCCATTATTTAACCAGCTCTAAATTAAATATAATTTTTTAGACTGCACGGGGTTACCCACACTATTATTAACTCTCTCATGTTGTCAAGCAGTTGTCTGCGTAAAAAAGGGTAAAAATTTTCTTTCTAAAGCACTTGTGAATGTGCTTCCTTCCTCTGCTCGTCTGGCAGCCAAAGTCTTTGTCAAAGTGTGGTTAGCATAACAAGACTACATCCCCGTTTGATCTCTCTGCTCTCAGACATTATATATGAACATCCCCTCTGGCTACGTTTTATTCCCAGGGTCACTGGTGTTTCACTGCTGTTCTGCACATTCTGCTAGCTGGGTTATGTCTTAATGGGGCAGACTAGTGGGCTGTTGTAGGAATACAAAGAATAGGATAGAATGTTTACAGATAAGTGTGTGTATGTGTACGTATACCTGTGTGCGTGTGGATAGAGCCAGGGGGTAAGCATTCTGAGAACATGCTTAAACGAGGGGGGGAGTCAGTGCCTGTATCATCTTCTTTTCTTTTAAAGGTTTCTGCAGGGGAAAATGTCTGTTTGTTTTTGGGCATTTCTTACTATTCTCTTTCAACCATAACTTTGAAATGTCTCACTTTTTATGCACTGTGCCTCAATAGCTGTATTCTGTATTTCCTGTTTTCTTTGAAAACTCAAGTTTTGCTGTTGTATTTCTTGTTCGTTCCTTGGGGCATGCTGTTCTGAATCTAATAACTTCTGATGACAATCTGCTTGTATTGTATATCGTTGTTACCATTGTTTGGGATATACTAACTATTGGGATTTTTTTATTGCTTTAAGGATGTACAATATTTTTTAATGTGAAAAGAAGAAAAATCCAACCATTTTAGAATGGTATTGTATAATGTGTTGCCCCTGGAGACAACTCTGTAAATGTAAAATACCTTTCTTAAAACTACCTGCTTCTGGTTTTCTGAGAGATTATCTACACAAATTGAATTAAACCTTATCTGTGACCAATGGATCATCGCTCCTTTTCTTCCCCACACTCTTTCTTTGTGTAAGTTTTCCTCCTTTCTTTTCTTTTGTTCTGTGGCAAAAAAAAAGTGTGGTGATTGTTTCTTTTTCAGCTTGGCTCTTTTGCACCAATCAAACGTATGTGTCTCATATCAATTAAGTGAGCCGGGACCAGAGTTAATTTCCAGTGTCTAAACCTGGGTTCCTCATCTCTCATTTGATAGCTTGGTTCTTCCACACCTCTGCACATTCTAATGAGAACCCTCGTTCAAATAATTACATTAGTAATCCCGGAGGAGATGGGGTAATTTATTTGCGGATGGCTTTTCGCTTTACACCATTAATACAGTACCTATCATATAGACTCCCATCTCCACTCTCTCTTTATTTTCCTTCTATCCCTCCCTCTCTATCTTTTCATGGTCTCACACTCCATCTCCATTGGCCCCTTCAGTTGTTCACTCTCTCCATCTTTCTGTAGATTATTTAGATAATGATCTCTCTCTCTCTCTCTGGGTTCTGTCTTGCAACGGTGATGCCGTCTATCTCATGAATGACAAACGCCCTCTCCTTCTCCTTGTCATCCATTTCGTTTCCCGTCAGATGGGAACAAAGACAGTCCCCCTGCATGTTGCAGCGTCCGTACATCATCCAAAAGCACTTTATTTGGTTGGGTTTGGTTCGGAAAGCAATCAGTATCATAAAGTCATACAGCGGAGAGATAAATCGGTATGCTAGAGGGAGAAAAAGCTGTAGATATGCCAGGGGAAGATATTGGGAGAAAACCCTCGACAATATATATTTTTGATAATACATCACTTTATATGTTTTAATTTATATGACATGATTTTGTAATAATWCTGTGTATYCCTCCTTCACTCAGTGGTGCAGTAAAATTATAGCGATCAATATGGACTGATTTATCAGTGATAACTAGCTAAACCTTCACAGGAGCCTACAGTAGGGCCATAGTTAGATGGCAGAGATTAGAGGTCAGTGTAGGAAGCCCCGTAGGAAGTCATTGTAGGAGATCTTCCCCGTAGTGTTCTTGTCAAAGAAAGAGGTGAGGTGGAAGAATTCTTCCTCAGATAGGTTCACTCTGAACTGCCTTAGTACCTGTAGAAATACACAATCAGGATTATCTGGTGTGTGTGTGTGTGTGACGTGTTATTAGTAAACAGCTTTTTAAATAATGGTCAAACAGTAGATTGTTGGACTATACCTTTCTGAATTCCTTGATGGAGATTTTGCCACTGTGGTTGTGGTCCAAGGTAACAAAGTTTTGCCTCAAGGAGCGCCAGAACTGCTGGACCGGGCCATAGAGCCTCAGCATGGCTTCCACACACTGTCTACTGAGAACACCCCCACTCATCTGGACCGCAAGGGAACCACAACCAGACCGCATCAGGACCAGAGAAGGCCAGAGAGGACAGAGCAGAGTTAACAAACACTTAAAGACCATTGCATGGATGTAATCATTCCAATCATATTTCTATTTTGTACACCTTAAATTATGAGTGTAACTCAGTAAAGTAGCAGTCTTTATGAACTTTTCTGAAAGACTGTTCCAGCATTAAGCACACAGGGGGTATCTGGTTGCCTGGCTACCCAGACTCCTTGCTCTGGCCAAACGTTACGCCACACCCACGGATGTTAGTTTCCTCTCCGCAGTGAGTCTGGATCTGAGTACCTACCCGACCCTTAACCGAATGCCAACACATTCGCGGCCGTCTGAATGGTCCAGAAACCGATGGGTTCGGCCAGAGCCGGAGCACACATGGGTACAGCGGCGGTTTGAAAAAATCCGTCATTGGCTTTGATACTTTGATTTGTTAGAGACCATCCAATCGCTGATGACGTTGTTTTGTACAACGCCCCTCGTCACCACTAACAACTTCAACGATGGCAGAGTCAGACTAAAGTATGTGGCGGACGACAGTGCGATTCGTCAGGCTAGGTCTCTGATTTATCACACAGATGGTTGGTTTGGTTAGTAGATAATGAGGGTTATAATTGTGAACCAAAGCCAGTACGAGAGGGGGTTTGGATGGTTTTGGCAGCTCGCAGGTTGCCAGGCAAGCTCTCACCACTCACTTCTGGTTGAGGCTTTTGGGCCCTGCTTATGCAATGTTTTATAGCCCATTTGTTGCGGGGATCTT
Source organism: Salvelinus sp. IW2-2015 (assembly GCF_002910315.2). Taxonomy (NCBI): domain Eukaryota; kingdom Metazoa; phylum Chordata; class Actinopteri; order Salmoniformes; family Salmonidae; genus Salvelinus; species Salvelinus sp. IW2-2015. The sequence continues at coordinate 7,311,914 of NC_036864.1, forward strand.
CTCCAACCTGGCCACCCGCGTGTCAATTTTCAAGCTTTTATTAACATACCTCATTGTGCCAAAAGCACACAAATCACCAAACTTGACGAGATATGTTTGTCAAGGAGAGACAGCAGAGAGCCCGAGGGTGGGAGAGGTCCCCTGAGTAATCACACAATCTGGAAACCACCCCCCCCCTCGTTTTACTTCACAACCCCACTCCGCCCAGTCCAGAAAAGGGACAGTTAATGAGCCACAATGGACCAGAGAAAGAGGAAAGAGGTATACAAAAGAGGAAGATAAATATATGTTTCTCTCTCCCCAATACTATTTACCACAGTTTCTGCAGTAAAAACATTTGTTCATACAGCACCTGTTATTGACAGTAAGTTAAATTGGGGTTCATACAATATCGGTGTAGTGGGGAGAGGTAGTTAACGGGGTGTACAAACGTGGTTAGTGGGGAGAGGTAGTTTAAACAGGGGTGTACAATACGGTGTAGTGGGGAGGTAGTTAAATGGGGTGTACAATACGGGTGTAGTGGGGAGAGGTAGTTAAACAGGGGTGTTACAGATACGGTGTAGTTGGAGAAGGTAGTTAAATGGGTATACATAATCGGTGTAGTGGGGAGAGGTAGTTAAACAGGGGTGTACAGTACCGGTGTAGTGGTGCAGAGGTAGTTAAATGGGGTATACAATACGGTGTAGTGGGAGTAGGTAGTTAAACAGGGTGTACAGATACCGGTGTAGTGTGCAAGGTAAGTTAAATTGGGGTATACAATATCGGTGTAGTGGGGAGAGGTAGTTAAACAGGGGTGTACAATACGGTGTAGTGGTGCAGAGGTAGTTAAATTGGGGTATACAATACCGGTGTAGTGGGGAGAGGTATTTAAACAGGGGTTACAGTACGTGTAGTGTGAGAGGTAGTTAAATGGGGTTACAACGGTGTAGTGGGGAGAGGTAGTTAAACAGGGGTGTACAGATACGGTGTAGTGTGGAAGGTAGTTAAATTGGGGTTACATACCGGTGTAGTTGGGGAGAGGTAGTTAAACAGGGGTACAGTACCGGTGTAGTGGGGAGAGGTAGTTAACGGGGTAAACAGTACGCGGTGTAGTGGGGAGAGGTAGTTAACAGGGGTAACAGTACAAGGTGTAGTGGGGAGAGGTAGTTAAACTGGGGTAACAGTACCGGTGTAGTGGGGAGAGGTAGTTAAACAGGGGTAAACAGTACAGGTGTAGTGGGGAGAGGTAGTTAAACAGGGGTAACAGTACCGGTGTAGTGGGGAGAGTAGTTAAACAGGGGTGTACAGTACCGGTGTAGTGGGGAGAGGGAGAGGTAGTTAAACAGGGGTAAACAGTACCGGTGTAGTGGGGAAAAGGTAGTTAACAGGGGTGTACAGTACCGGTGTAGAGGGGAGAGGTAGTTAAACGGGTGTACAGTACTGGTGTAGTGGGGAGAGGTAGTTAAACAGGGGTAAACATACCGGTGTAAGTGGGAGAGGTAGTTAAACAGGGTGTACAGTACCGGTGTAGTGGGGAAAGGGAGTTAAACAGGGGTGTACAGTACCGGTGTAGTGGGGAGAGGTAGTTAAACAGGGGTGTACAGTACCGGTGTAGTGGGGAGAGGTAGTTAAACAGGGGTGTACAGTACCGGTGTAGTGGGAGAGGGAGAGGTAGTTAAACAGGGTAAACAGTACCGGTGTAGTGGGGAGAGGTAGTTAAACAGGGTGTACAGTACCGGTGTAGTGGGGAGAGGTAGTTAAACAGGGTGTACCAGTACCGGTGTAGTCGGGAGAGGGGAGAGGTAGTTAAAACAGGGGTAAACAGTACCGGTGTAGTGGGGAAGGGAGTTAAACAGGGGGTGTAACAGTACCGGTGTAGTGGGAGAGGTAGTTAAACAGGGTGTACAGTACCGGTGAGTGGGGAGAGGTAGTTAAACAGGGGTGTACAGTACCGGTGTAGTGGGAGAGGAGGTAGTTAAACAGGGTACAGTACCGGTGTAGTGGGGAGAGGTAGTTAAACAGGGTGTACAGTAGGTGTATGGGAGAGGTAGTTAAACAGGGGTGTACAGTACCGGTGTAGTGGGGAGAGGTAGTTAAACAGGGGTAAACAGTACGGTGTACGTGGGAAGAGGTAGTTAACGGGGTACAGTACGGTGTAGTGGGGAGAGGTAGTTAAACAGGGGTAAACAGTACGGTGTAGTGGGGAGAGGTAGTTAAACAGGGATGTACAGTACCGGTGTAGTGGGGAGAGGTAGTTAAACGGGTGTACAGTACCGTGTAGTGGGGAGAGGGAGAGTAGTTAAACGGGTGTACAGTACCGGTGTAGTGGGGAGAGGGGAGAGGTAGTTAAACAGGGGTGTACAGTACCGGTGTAGTGGGGAGAGGGGAGAGGTAGTTAAACAGGGGTAACAGTACGCGTGTAGTGGGAGAGGTAGTTAAACAGGGGTGTACAGTACCGGTGTAGTGGGGAGAGGTAGTTAAACAGCGGATGTACAGTACCGGTGTATGGGGGAGAGGTAGTTAAACTGGGTGTACAGTACCGGTGTAGTGGGGAGAGGGGAGAGGTAGTTAAACGGGTGTACAGTACCGGTGTAGTGGGGAGAGGGGAGAGGTAGTTAAACGGGTGTACAGTACCGGTGTATGTGGGGAGAGGGGAGAGGTAGTTAAACAGGGGTGTACAGTACCGGTGTAGTGGGGAGAGGGGAGAGGTAGTTAAACGGGTGGACAGTACCGGTGTAGTGGGGAGAGGGGAGAGGTAGTTAAACGGGTGTTACAGTACCGGTGTAGTGGGGAGAGGGGAGAGGTAGTTAAACGGGCGTACAGTACCGTGTAGTGGGGAGAGGGGAGAGGTAGTTAAACAGGGGTGTACAGTACCGGTGTAGTGGGAGAGGGGAGGTAGTTAAACAGGGTGTTAACAGTACGGTGTAGTGGGCAGAGGTAGTTAAACAGGGTGTACAGTACCGGTGTAGTGGGGGAGAGGTAGTTAACAGGGTGTAACAGTACCGGTGTAGTGGGGAGAGGGGAGAGGAGTAGTTAAACAGGGTGTACAGTACCGGTGTGTGGGGAGAGGGGAGAGGTAGTGTTAAACGGGTGTACGTACGGTGTATGGGGAGAGGGAGGGTAGTTAAACGGGTGTACAGTCCGGTGTAGTCGGGACGAGGGGAGAGGTAGTTAAACGGGGTGTACAGTACCGGTTGTAGTGGGGAGAGGGAGGTGTTAAACAGGGGTGTACAGTACCGGTGTAGTGGGGAGAGGTAGTTAAACAGGGTGTACAGTACCGGTGTAGTGGGGAGAGGTATTAAACAGGGGTGTACAGTACCGGTTAGTGGGAAAGTAGTTAAACAGGGTGTAACAGTACCGGTGTAGTGGGGAGAGGTAGTTAAACATGGGTGTACAGTACCGTGTAGTGGGGAGGAGGTAGTTAAACGGGTGTACAGTACGTTAGTGTGGGGAGAGGTAGTTAAAGCGGGTGCTACAGTACGGTGTAGTGGGGAGAGGGGGAGGTGTTAAACGGGTGTACAGTACGCGGTGTAGTGGGGAGAGGGGAGAGGTAGTTAAACGGGTGTACAGTACCGGTGTAGTGGGGAGAGGGGAGAGGTAGTTAAACAGGGGTGTACAGTACCGGTGTAGTGGGGAGAGGGGAGAGGTAGTTAAACAGGGGTAAACAGTACCGGTGTAGTGGGGAGAGGTAGTTTGGGCCGCTCAAAGGGCTGTCTAACTGCTGGCGGTTTGAAGTTGAGGAGGAAGTGACGTAGGAAGTCAGGATATGACACGTGCCCACTGTCCCTCATGTCGAACTTTACGGCCAGACGATCAAGCTCCTTCTGGGTCACACTGACGTTGAGGCTTTGCAGGATGTCTGTGACACACACACAGTCAGGTATGGAAGTGATTTTGATCAAATGGTTTTGAGGTGGATTGTGAATTGAAGTTACATAAAATAATGATTGACTGGTGATAATGAATCAGGCGCTGCGCTGTATGTATGTCACTCTGTGATTGGTCGTTTTACCCAGGAAGCAGCGTGTGCTGATCTCTCCGTCTCTGTCTCTGTCCTCCTCCCTGCACCTCCTCTGAATGTCCCTCCAGCAGCGCTGCACCTGCACCTTCAGCCTCCTCTCCACCTCCTCACAGTCCACCAGGGGGCTCTCCCTCTCTCTCCCCGCCGTGGACGGACGCCTGGCCCTGCTGGACACACCCACCTCCGACTGGGGGGAGGGGGACAAGGACAGGGGGATTGATAATGTGTGTTACTTTCAGTCCTAGATTAGAAGAGATACGGTATGTGTATTATGATTTGGATGCCATCCTAGTTAGATTTTGGATATCACTTCTGGTCACTCCCAGGAGCTACAGAACTAACTGGGATGGCTTCTATAACGCTACTTAGAACTGTGGATTATCAAATACAAAGATGGAGATATATAAGTAACCTGATACGCATCATGTATAGAGAGATCCTGTACCTTTGAGCGTTGGAGGTTGCTGCCTGTAGTCTTTGGCCTCTGTAGAGCTGGTGGGGAGGATGACATCCTATCTATGGCCCCAGGGGATGGTGGTGATGCAGATTTCAGGGGACTGATGTCCTCTGGGTCTGTGGTCTTGTCCCTTATCCCAACAGTTCCCCTGGCGTGCTTCAGGAACTCCCTGTACTCCAGATCCCCCAGCACATTCACTGGCAGCTTCTCCCACACCCTCTCAAACTGAGGAGAGAGAGGAATTACACATTTAGTACACACACACACATCATATCCCACATTTTCAAACTGATATTCACACAGACACACACTCACATTTACACACAAGCTTAATGAACTTCACGGATGACTAACGTTCTCAATAAGTAGTCAATAATTATCAACACATACAAATTTGTTTTTGATTGCAATAATTAAAAACTAAGGAGAACTTGGCTGGCAAATGCATCAAAAAATGAAAAAATCTAATTTACACACACGCACGTATGTCTATTCCTGTTGTTTCTGCATGAAAACCCATTGGTAGAGTATAATGAATTGTGCCAAGTATTTTTTTTTTGTAAGAGCTTAAATAAAAATATATATATGTAAAAAGCTATACTGTATGACCCTATTGAGACAGGACCCTGTCAGCTTACCTGGTCACGGGTGAGCCTCATGAAATGGCGGTCACACATCATTCTGAAGTCCTCTTTAGAGATGGTGTCATTATGGGTGTGGTCTAAGTCCACTATCTCCTTGGTGATGGTGTACAGGCGGGCGGAGACAACTTCCTCACTGATTGGCAAAGGCTGGGGCTGGGTGGGGAAACCTGCCTTACCCACTCTGTCTGACCAATCCTCAGGGGTCTGCACACACAGATGCATACACACGCAACAAATAAAAACAGATGCATAATGCACATGCACAGGCCTACGTATAAACACAGAGTACGGACCCCCCACCACACACACACAGACCCAAACACACACGTCCAGGTTGCATAGGTTGAACTGGTTGAGGAAGTCTCTCCAGTACACCGTGTGGTTCTCCCAGTTCAGCTTCATTCTGTCGAGCAGGAATCTGAACTGGGGGTCCGAGAGGCAGGCACAAAAATGGTCCAGCACCCGCCGGAACTCCAAAGGGGTGACCGCCCGTTCCCACTCCTGTCTAAGGCAGAGAAGGCCTGAGAGACCAGACGGAGAGACAGGTAAGTAGGAGTAGGTGTGGCTGACCAGATGAGAGCATGTCTGAGCTTACGCAAGTAGAAAGGACCTTCCTCAGTTTTAATACATATTAAAAAGCACAGTTCATTTGTTACAATTTAAATKGTTTATTACTGTAAGTAGCTAAAACAAATTGACGTTAACTGTATATGTTGTTGATGTTTTACAGTGTAAGAGGCCTTCACAATGAGAGCCAGGGAAGAAGAGGGATAGAGTGTTGGGAGAGGCCTAACCTTGTGGAGTATATCCATCGATGTGGTGACCAGTTCCCTTCCCTGTCCCGTGGTCAAACGCCTTCAGGAAGTTCACATAATGCAACTTCCTGTCCTCACTGTCCATTGGAACCTTGAGTCTAAAATATAGAGGAGGCAGAAGTGTTTAAGTATTCAGCAGTTACTAATATCAGTTCAACATCAGTTCAACAGTACTCAACATCCGTTCAACATCAGTTCAACAGTACTCAACATCAGTTCAACAGTACTCAACATCAGTTCAACATCAGTTCAACANGAACTGGTTGAGGAAGTCTCTCCAGTACACCGTGTGGTTCTCCCAGTTCAGCTTCATTCTGTCGAGCAGGAATCTGAACTGGGGGTCCGAGAGGCGGGCACAAAAATGGTCCAGCACCCGCCGGAACTCCAGAGGGGTGACCATCCCGTTCCCACTCCTGTCGAAGGCAGAGAAGGCCTAAGAGACCAGATGGAGAGACAGGTGAGTAGGAGTAGGTGTGGCTGACCAGATGAGAGCATGTCTGAGCTTACGCAAGTAGAAGGACCTCCCTCAGTCTTAATGCATATTAAAATGCACAGTTCAATTGTTACAATTTAAATAGTTTATTACTGTAAGTAGCTAAAACAAATTGATGTTAACTGTATACGTTGTTGGTCTTCACAATGAGAGCCAGGGAAGAAGAGGGACAGAGTGTCGGGAGAGGCCTAACCTTGTGGAGTATATCCATCGATGCAGTGACCAGTTCCCGTATCCTACCAACAGCTCTTTCAGGACTGAGCCACTCCAGACTCTCGGCTGGGTCAGGGGATCCACAGAGCCTAGGGGGGTGCTCACACCCCTTCCCTGTCACGTGGTCAAACGCCTTCAGGAAGTCCACGTATGACAACGTCCTGTCCTCACTGTCCATTGGAACCTTGAGTCTAAAAGAGGAGACAGAAGTGTCTAACCATTCAGCAGTTACAAGCATCTGTTTAACATCAGTTCAACATCAGTTCAACAGTATTCAACATCAGTAAATGCTTCTGCTTCCTGGAAACTTTTCAGGGAATTAAAAACGGTTTATTTTCAGTTGTAGTTCACAAGGCATTAATTTTATTAGTCCTAGAGTCAGGAAATGTTCACAGAACAATTAGTGTATTATTATTATTTTGTTGAAATAACATTGGCAAAAAATGAGATACAAGATTTTTCCAGGACCACGACGAAGATAGACAGATTGATTATAACCCAGTAGTTTGATCATTATTAAGGTGTGTTAGCTATATGAAGGAATGGAGAGGTCTTTATAATGAGAGTTATTTACGTGTGTAGGAGGTGGGTGAGCTGGTGTCTGTGTAGGAGACAGTTGTATCTCTGGAGCAGACTCTGTAGGTCCTCCACCCTGACTAGGCCCTCTCTCTTCTTATCCAGGCGGTTCAGAGCACTGCTCAACCCCTCACAGTTACCCTGCACCACGCGCCTGGATGGTCAAATAAACAGCACACACACAGAGTTATTATTGATCAGTTCTTTGACCAAAGCTCAGACGGATGCTGAACTCTAGAAGCGTATTCTATTGAATTAAATTAGTAATTGCACAAATTAATTTAGTTAATCACTCTCCACTCACTCAATGTCCTGCAGCGTAGCCCCTGCAGGGAGACCATGTATGGGGGTGGTGTCTGCATCCTTCCTCGCATGTCCCACCTCCTGTGGATCCACGCCCAGCTTCTCTAGGAACGCAGCACAGGCGAGGTAGCCACGCCCTTCTCCATCATACCTGTCAGTGGAACAGTGTTTGGACAAATCCCAGCTCCGCATTGATATCGTTGAATGATTTACACAAAACAGATCTCAAGTTAGGACTGGAATGTGGTGTTCTACCGCTCTCTAATATCGCTCACCTGGCCCACAGTTCCTCTAACTCATCAGGACTGATGGGGAGGTCGTAGGTATAGAGGAGACTCCAGAGGTCCTTCTTGAAGACCAGACCCTGACCATCTTCGTCAAAGCGACAAATCACCTGGAGTAGGTAAGATCACCTATAATGGGGTTCCTCTCACATGTTAACATACACATGATCCTCTTTGAGACTTGAGCTTCAGGGTAGACGTATGCGTTAAACCAGACTGACCTTTGACATAGCAGTCCATCTGTGGCGTGCGTTGGACGCCAGGTGTTCATGCAGTTGGTCTGGCCTGTTTGAACAGCATCAAGAACACACACAGAAACATCTCCGCTACATTTACATATGAATACCGTCTAACCTCACACACACACTTCCACAAGACCCTATTCACCCATTGGCTGGCTTGAAATTCTGCCTGCGACTCTTGCCGCTGGATTGGACGAGGGTGAAGAACTCTGGGTAGTTGAGGTTGGCTCCAGGCTGCAGGCCCAGCAGCTGCAGCAGGCGCTGGTACTCCCTCTCCTTGGTGACCAGGCCCAGACTGTCATACAGCTCTCTGAAGTCATGCCTGTCCACCACGCTGTCACAGTTCTTATCCATCACACGGAACGCTGACAGGATGTCCTGATTGGACAGAGAAGATGATGATGACACGGTGATTGGCTGTGTATATTGATTGGATGTAAATATGTATGGAACATGTATTGTTTTGCTACACGTTCTCTTGTCGTTTTAGCGCTAGGCTTGGATTTGGGCTTTGGCATTATGCATTCAACTGACTTTAAAGTGTCTGTGAGGGTTAGTATCCCAACCCCTTGTCGTCTTATCCAGTCAGTACTAGGTGTTTGTGTGTGCAGTATAGAATGTGTATATTGATCAAAACAATTGATCCCAGAGGTAATGGAGTGTGGAGTTGTGTAGTGGGCGTGGACGGTTCCTCTCTCTCACCCCGTGGATGTTCTCGATCCTCTCTTTGATCACACTGAGGCAGTCCTCCGCTGTCAGGAGGCGTGGCTTAGCCCGCAGGTTACCACGGTTACCCCCCGAGGCCTGGTTCTGCTCTCTGGCCTGGTTCTCTATTAAAGAACACAATTAAACTGTGATTTGATTGGATGAAAGGGTTGGATTTTAAAGGCCCAGTGCAGTCAAAAATGTGATTTGCCTGTGATTTATATATATTTACACGCTATGAAGTTGAAATAATACTGTAAAATTGTGAAAATTATGATAATGACCTTTAGTTGTAAGGGCCTGTTTTGGTAAGATGGAGTTTTGGCCTGCCTGGTGACATCACCAGGTGGTAAATTAGTTAATAGCCCAATAAGAAAGAGAGTTTTCAGTTTTCCCCTCCCCTCTCCCAGACAATCATAACAAAGTTTTTGCTTGAGAAATTGCTCAAGCAAAAACGTTGAAAAGAATATAAACGCAAGATGCAACAATTTATAAGATTTTACTGAGTTACAGTTCAATATAAGGAAATCAGTCAATTTAAATACATTTATTATTCCCTAATCTATGGATTTTACAGACACCTTTAAAAAAAAAATTGGGGCGTGGATCAGAAAACCAGTCAGTATCTGGTGTGACCACCGTTTGCTCCATGCAGAGCGACACATATCTTTCACATAGAGTTGATTAGGCTGTTGATTGTGGCCTGTGGAATGCTGTCCCACTCCTCTTCAATAGCTGTGCGAAGTTGCTGGATTTTGGCGGGAACTGGAACATGCTGTCATGTCAATCCAGAGCATCCCAAACATGCTCAATGGGTAAAATGTCTGGTGAGTATGCAGGCCAATCCATTTTCAGCTTCCAGGAACTGTGTACAGATTCTTGCGACATGGGGCTGTGCATTATCATGCTGAAACACGAGGTGATGGCGGCAGATGAATGGCACGACAATGGGCCTCAGGATCTCGTCACGGTATCTCTGTGCATTCAAATTGCCTTCGAGCTTATGCCTGTCCATACCATAACCCCACCGCCATCATGAGGCACTCTGTTCACAATGTTGACATCAGCAAACCGCTGGCCCACACGACGCCATCCACCCGGTACAGTTTTAACTGAGATTCATCCATGAAGAGTACACTTCTCCAGCGTGCCAGTGGCCATCGAAGGTGAGCATTTGCCCACTGAATTTGGTTACTGCAGTCAGGTCAAGACTCTGGTGAGGACGATGAGCACGCAGATGATCTTCCCTGAGATGGTTTCCGACAGTTTGTGCAGAAATTCTTTGGTTGTGAAAGCCCACACGTGGTCTGCGGTTGTGAGGCCAGGTTGTGAGGCCAGTGTCATCAGCAGTCCGGATGGCTTGTCTCAGATGAAGCCGCAGGTGAAGAAGCCAAATGTGGAGGTCCTGGGCTAGCATGGTTACACGTGGTCTGCGGTTGTGAGGCCAGTTGGACGTACTGCCAAATTCTCTAAAAGGACATTGGAAGCGGCTTATGGTAGAGAAATTAACATTCAATTCTCTAGCAACAGTTCTGGTGGACATTCCTGCAGTCAACATGCCAAAAGCACCCTCCTTCAAAACTTGAGATGTCTGTGGCATTGTGTTGTGTGACAAAACTGCACATTTTAGAGTGGCCTTTTATTGTCCCCAGCACAAGTTTTACCTGTGTAATGACCATTCTGTTTAATCAGCTTCTTGATATGCCAAACCTGTCAGGTGGATGGATTATCTTGGCAAAGGAGAAATGCTCACTGACAGGGACGTAAACAAATGTGTGCACATTTTAGAGAAATAAGCATTTTGTGTGTATGAAACATTTCTGGGATCTTTTATTTCAGCTCATGGGACACCTTACATGTTGCGTTTATATTTTTGTTCAGTATATTTTTGTTTCTTTTTGGCACTTTTAACTGAAAACAATCACAGTTAAGTACTTAATTGTTACCTAGAAATGATATGATATTGAGATAAAAACAGCTGCATTGGACCTTTACATTTGTCACTTTAAAGGGGCAATCCGGAGTAGAAACAATAACAATAAAAGTTTCCTGCCACTGTTTCGGACCACTCTCAAATGTACAGACAAAGCTATGGATGCAAGGACTGATTGTAACCAATGTTTTGAAGTTATACAGTTTGTTTACATTTGCTTTGTTTACAAACATTGGCGTAAAACAAGCTTAGATTTTGGGTTCTGATGGGGTATGGCAGTTGAACGAAGCTCATGAGGCATTAACCTCCAAAAGTCTAAGCCGTTGGGGGGGTTACTAAGCTAAAATATGGAATTGTTTTAGGATGGTCAAACCATGGATCATTTAACTATTGGATTTTGAATTTTAGGACCTCTTTAGGTATAAAAAAAAATGTACACAATTATTTTATTCAATATTGAGTTTGGTCTTTACTACTATAGCCATTAAAACGCAGTGAACAACACATTCCTAAACGGCAAAAAAGACAGTTGAATAATAAATCATAAGGAATAAAGTCTTGAAGTGTCGGTCCTATAAGAAAGCTCAGGAAATTTTGGGACACATATTTAACCCCTTATTTTTGTTGGAACAAAACTACCTCCATACTTCTATTCGTTTGTATGGGTTACCTACAGACAAGTCAAAATGGAGAACTCCTTTTTCTCCCCTTTCTGTAAAGTTGTCAAATTAGATCGTAGGCCAAACCGTTCGGATGCTACAGACGTTTTCGTGAGAAGACTGATTTTTGGGATGTCTCATGGTCTGACAAACACCGCTGTAGCTTGGCCCCCTTCCACCGCAGATGTTGAAGGCCGATGTGGTGGATTGAGACGCAGCCCATGCAAAAACCTGATATTTCCATCTTAAATTGACGGATTTTAATTGGGATTTATTTATTATGTTACTTACATTGACACACCCGTGCGTCAATAGACTCTTAAGGATGTAATAAGTTATATTCTTCAAGAATCAAGGGGTACATATCATTAATTTATACGTCGCAAAAATGGATGCAACAACAGCAGATTGCTCCTTTAATGTCATCCTTATCGTTATTTAATTGACTTCCAAGAATTCAACTTGGCATGTCAAATGTTTATGTTCCCAGTTGCAAATGGAAAAAAGGAAGAATGTCAGGCACAAAATGAATAACTGAGGCTATCGTCTTATATTTATTGATAAGGTTAAAGGATTAATTTCAGTTTGTTGTCTTTTGTGTAAAATATGCCCTTTTATGTTATTTACTGGTTAATGTAATGCAATGTCAGTGTCTGAAATTGACATAAAAAAATTAGAATGTTGTTATAATTTCCACTCGGATTAGGCGTTTGTGTTTTTTTCACACAGAAAAAGGACCCCTCACAACTGCCGACGTCAGTAGTCCTTTAACTGCCTGATCCATTTCTAAATAGGATCTTGGCACTTTTTCTCTCCAAATCCTTTAAAACACAAATGTTGCACTTTGCAAACATGGCTAAGTTTAGGTCCTGATTCTGTTTAATGTAAAAAAAATATATATTAAATCGAGGATACAAATTAGAGTGGTGCCCTGCTGCTTCCATTCTGCTTCCAAAGCTCATAATTACCCCAAACAGTCAGCAATAAGAGGATTTCTGCTTCTCTCTCCTTTCCTCTGTACTAATGAGAGATGAGAGCTTCTCTAAAACTATATTTATAATCCCAATGAGCTCTCCAATGAGTCATGTGCTAACAGAGACATCATTTTACAGGAGGCAGGGGAGTAGCCTTTGATCGCCGTGGGTGGGGTGCTGGTTGGGGAGGGATGAGGATTTCTGAGGGGTTTTCAAGTGGAATGACCCTCTCTTTATCTCCCCTTGCTAGGACACTAATTTAGAGATCAGTCTGAGTCTCTAGACCATGGCAAGTTAAGAGTCACACTCGACTCGTACCGTCATACTTATCCAGGAAAGCTGAACAGGACATTTTTCCGTCTTTGAAACCAAGCGATACGTTGAGCTTGCGGAACTGCTTCTCATCCAAGGTGATCCAGCTGTCATCCAGTATCTGGGAATGTTAATAACAAGGAAATAGGTTGGGACTACATTAGGACAAGGTGCATGTCCTATACAAAGGTGTCGGATAAGTTACTTATAATAATGACTGTAGAGCGATATAATCTTCATAAAAAGAAACTGTGGCTCACATAGAGGAACACTATTGTCAAGGCCCTGGGAGAGCAGAGCTCAAGTACACCAGGTGTCAAGTAGAGGTCAAGTATACACGACTGTCTCGACCTTCTGACCTTCTTTAGATCTCTCAACGACAGCATTCCGTCTGAGCTTCTGGCCGTTGCCCGGATATGGTCGTCGAGGGTAACGTGTCTGTGGTCCAGCCTCTCTTTGAGCTTCCTGAACATAGTGTTCTCTACCATGCGAACCCTTGGACCCCCCACAGTGGCGCTGGGGGGACGCACTGGCTTGTTGTTCACCAAGGCATTCTGGGATTGATAGTTTAGTCTGTTGGTGTCAGAAATGTAGTACATATTGCATTAGAACAAAAAACACTTCCTCTCTAACTCCTCTGTTACTTAACTTTACCCTTTGTTATTATGGACCCCTGTCTCTGTCTGACCACCTTTCACTCTCTCTCTTTCTCTCCATCTCTCACTTTGTCCCTTCTATCTCCCTCTGCCTTTGTTCTCCATACCTGTCAGAGCCCTTGCGGGGGTAGTGTATAGTGCCTGTCTGTGTCTCTCCTGTAGGCAGGCCCAGGGCCCTGAGGAACTGTCTGTACCTGACCCTGCATGACCCTGGGTCTAAACCAGACTCACACAGCCTAGAGTACACAGGACACAAACAATATACAGTGCCATGCAAAAGTATTCATCCCCCTTAGTGCATGACAACCTGTAATTTTAATTGATTTTTATTTGGACTTTATGTAATGGACATACACAAAATAGTCCAAATTGGTGAAGTGAAATAAAATTTAAAAAATTGTTTCAAAGAATAATAAAAAATGTAAAAAGGAAAAGTGGTGCGTACATATGTATTCACCCCCTTTGCTATGAAGCCCCTAAATAAGATCTGGTACAACCAATTACCTTCAGAAGTCACATAATTAGTTTAATAAAGTCAAACTGTGTGCAATCTAAGTGTCACATGATCGGTCACTTGATCTCAGTATATATACACACCTGTTCTGATAGGCCCCAGAGTCTGAAACACCACTAAGCAAAGGGCACCACCAAGCAAGCAGGACGATGAAGACCAAGGAGCTCTCCAAACAGGTCAGGGACAAAGTTGTGGAGAAGTATAGATCAGGGTTGAGTTATAAAAAAAGATCAGAAACTTTGAGCATCCCACGGAGCACCATTAAATCCATTATTAAAAAATGGAAAGAATATGGCACCACAACAAACCTGCCAAGAGAGTGCCAAAACTCACGGACCAGGCAACGAGGGCATTAATCAGAGGCAACAAAGAGACCAAAGATAACCCTGAAGGAGCTGCAAAGCTCCACAGCGGAGATTGGAGTATCTGTCCATAGGACAACAGAGCTGAGCTTTACGGAAGAGTGGCCAGAAAAAAGCTGTTGCTTATAGAAATAAATAAGCAAACACGTTTGGTGTTCGCCAAAGGGCATAAGGGAGACTCCCCAAACATATGGAAGAAGGTATTCTGGTCAGATGAGACTAAAATTGAGCTTTTTGGCCATCAAGGAAAACGCTATGTCTGGCGCAAACCCAACACCTCTCAACACCCCGAGAACACCATCCCCACAGTGAAGCATGGTGGTGGCAGCATCATGCTGTGGGGATGTTTTTCATCAACAGGGACTGGGAAACTGGTCAGAATTGAAGGAATGTTGGATGGTGCTAAATACAGGGAAATTCTTGAGGGAAACCTGTTTCAGTCTTCCAGAGATTTGAGACTGGGACGAAGGTTCACCTTCCAGCAGGACAATGACCCTAAGCATACTGCTAAAGCAACACTTGAGTGGTTTAAGGGGAAACATTTAAATGTCTTGGAATGGCCTAGTCAAAGCCTAGACCTCAATCCAATTGAGAATCTGCGGTATGACTTAAAGATTGGTGTACACCAGCGGAACCCATCCAACTTGAAGGAGCTGGAGCAGTTTTGCCTTGAAAAATGGGCAAAAATCCCTGTGGCTAGATATGCCAAGCTTATAGAGACATACCCCAAAAGACTTGCAGCTGTAATTGCTGCAAAAGGTGGCTCTACAAAGTATTGACTTTGGGGGGGTGAATAGTTATGCACACTCAAGTTTTCATTTTTTTTGTCTTATTTCTTGTTTGTTTCACAATAAAAAATATTTTGCATCTTGAAAGTGGTAGGCATGTTGTGTTAATCAAATGATACAAACCCACAAAAAAATATATTTTAATTCCAGTTTGTAATGCAACAAAATAGGAAAATTGCCAAGGGGGTGAATACTTTCGCAAGCCACTGTATAACCTCTATGTTCTGTAAGAATTAGAAGGTAATGAAGTGTGCTAACATTTTTACGAAGGATGTATAGATTTTTGTAGCACATTTTACTTTGTATTCTTCAAAATGTATGGAATTTCAATTAATAATAAAAATCAACCTATAGAGTCGTCTATTCACCAGTTCAAATTGTAATCAGTCGTTTTTATGTTTCATCATTTTTGGAGGATTGTTAAGTCTTGTTGAAGTGTGTGTCTACAAGAGGGATTGGTTGCTCACTTGTTGAAGTGTGTGTGTGAGAGGGGCAGGCCGTAACATTGTATGATCCTTCTCAGGTCTTCATGGTGAACAGAGCCTGTCTGTCGAGGGTCACAGTCCCCTAAAGCCTCCAGCATGGGACCTATCTGATCACTCAGCTTATCACGCAGCAAGCCCTTCACCTGCAGACACACACCACAATACACACTTCAATACACACCTCAATACACACATCAATACACACAACACAACAGAGAGGAACTGTATATGTCTATGTTTCATTACTCAATATACTAAAATGGGTGAAAACAGCCATTTTTTCTGTGCTATGTTGTGTTTTGCAGTTTATTTACGGTAGTCCATCTGTCTGCTGCCGTGGGTGCCTTTTCAATCCACTGTGGATAATGAGTCTCTTTCAACTCCCTCTGCTCCTCCTTAGTCAACAGACACACACATGAACATGTGCCAACACATCAACACACAAACACACACACTGAACTTCCTGTACCTGAGCCGCATCCTCCATGACCTCCTCTTTCCATCCTCCAGTAGGGGTGTGTAGTGTCTCCCTCCCCGGGGAAGAGTGCACCCTCCTGGGTTTGAGCAGCTCCAGGCTGGGCTGAGTGATGACCCCAGTATGCTCTGGGTCCAGCAGGATCAGGAGCTCTCTAACCTGGGCTGGGCTCAGACGGGGCCTGGGGGTGTGGGGCTCCCTGCGGCTGGACCAGGAGCTCTGGGGACCCCTCAGGTTATACTGTGGGACTTCCAAAGCCTGACGAAGGTCTGCCCTGGTGATCCTCCCTATCCTACCCTGTAGAGAGACATGACACGCCCTCTTTGAGCTCTCTTCCTCGGTTAGGATATAGGTGTAGGAGTTGCCTTTACATTTGTGCTTAAAGCCCCAGTTTTGAGTTGTGAAGTGTTTTTGTGTAAAATAGTTAGGAAACATTAGTTGCTCTACGTTGGTGTTGAAAAGTGATCTTCTGACATTCGCAGCCATAGGCTTGTGTAAAAGTGTTGTTTTACCATTAGCCAGCCGTCTGTTGCCCTTGTGTCATTATTAACAGTAGTAGCTTTATATTGGTTGGTGAATCACACATACACATTGTGCATCAGCGTACCTCATCCCAGCCTAACACAACTTCTCCCCAGAGTCTGTCTAAAACACATGCAGGCTGGCTTCCAACCTAACTGTCTGGAAAAGCAAATTATTGGCGGGAGGGGTGTGTGGACGCCATGTTTGATCTAGTACCTACAGAATTGATTATTAAAACAGTCGATGGGGGGGATGTTTTTCTTTCTTTAGTGCTATAAAAGGAGGAGTTTCTGGCAGATATGTTTTGATTTTATATCTGCATAGGCTTCACGCACGCTCAAACTTGGACACCAATGATTGCTTCGCGTATAGCTGTAGCCCATCAACATCAAACATCGCTGTGAATTAATCGAAGATATATTCTCCACCAAAGTCTAGTGTCACTATCACGTTTCATACGGCTGACGTGGACTGATTTGAGCATCTCGAGATAGAACTTGAGGCATGATGATGTTGATGTCGGACATGGTTGTCAAGTGAACATATGGTGACTGAGTGAGTAACTAGTGGCCATATGTAACTCCGTTCCTGGACATCAATAGCGGCATCTAACGGTCTGCCTATCTGTAATCTTCTGAAGTACTGTGTTCCCCTAAATCTTTTATACTGTGCTAGTTCTTACAGTTCTCCTGTCCCTTGTTCCACTCCTTCGTGAGGACTTGTCTCTTACCCTGTCCAACTGTTTAAAGGCTCTCTTCAGTATAGGGTAGAACTCTGTCAGAGAGCCCTCCTCTGCATTAGGTAGCTCAGGAACCCTATGAGAGAGGAGGGGGAGAGAGAGATTGGGAAAGACGGCGAGAGAGGGCGGTCGATAGTGAGTGAAAGGTGCATTGGAAGCCCAGAACCAGAGGTCATGAATTAGAGATATATAATAGAATAATATAATAGTTCCTTGTATAGAATTCAGATCAGGGAGTGGTAGTTAGAGATAACTGACCTGTCTGTTTGAGGAGTGGTGTAGTCCTCCTCTGTGACTGGACCCTGAAACTGACCCAGGAACTGTTTCCATTTCACAGGCCCTGTTGCTCTCACCCCAAAACTACAGCATGCGCACACACCACACAAACAAACAAACACACATTCATCTTGTTAACATTGAGACTCTGGATACAGAAATGTCAGAAAGCAGGGAAGGAAACAAAGGAAGTGGAAGTGCTCCCCTGCTAGACTCAGGCACCGCTCTTGGGGGATGGGGAGTGGAGTGGGAATTTGAAATAATCTCTCGTGGACAAACTACGTAAACACAATCGAGCATCTGACCAAATATTTTTCTGGGTTAACCGAGATAAAACGGGAAAGTGTTGTGAGCTGCTGATAAGAGTGACCAGCAGGGAATTGGTAACAGAAAGAGAGCATAGTAGTCAAGTTAACCGTGTCACTGGGTTCAGTTTCATACCGGCACGTCAGGCTCTGGAAGGTGCTGAGGCTCATGGGAAACAGGAAGCTGCTGAGGACGGCCCTCAGGTCTTCCTGGGACACCAGTCCAGAGAGGGTGACATCAAACGCTTGCAGTGCTCTCCACACTAGGGTACAGCTCACACACAACTAACAGACACACACACACACACACACACACACACACACATTACGTTGGGGAGCAGACACACAACACTAATGACAGGAAGTGAGTCAACGCTGTGGTTGCCGTGGGGATCACCCCCATATGATGTGCAGTACTACACTGCTGCTGCCTTCCCACAAATTAGTCATGATTAACACACTAACTCAGGAACAGATTTTTCTGGGCAAACATTTTAATGAGAAGTGTTCCCTCTGTCGCGACGCATACTAGCGCGCCACTTAGAGCCAATTCCCCCTCTCTGTCTCATCTAAGAGGATAACGCACGGAACAGGGCCAGATGGTGACATACAAACAAGAATAAAACGCACACAACTATGCACACATACACAAGCAGGAGCGTACAAACACATGCATGCACGCACACAAACGCAATCGCAGACACTTTCGTAGCTTAATAAACCAATCTGGATAGATGGTATCCTCCCAATCATATCATGTGATGCTTTCACTTTTCAACAGTGACCTTGATAAGATMTTTTAGCAGTTGGCCAAATGTTTAGCTAGTGGATAATCTCTGTTTTGCTATTTTCTCCACTGAGTTGGCCACAATACATTATCATGGTGCCTTCAAAGTTGACTATTCTACCTTTTTCAGGAAGAGCTTTTGCAGCTCGTCTTGAGTCAGGCCTTGGATATCTTGTGTATCTCCTGTTGCATTCTGGGACAAGGCTCTGTTCCTCAGTTTTATCTTGTCTGGAGGACTAATTTCTTGCCAGCCCAACGCTGTAAAACACACAATGTCATCAGTCATATCCAAGACAGATTAAAGTGTTCGGCTGTAGCTTAATGGTTGACACTCTGTGTATATTTGTCTGCAGGTCTGTGTGTCTCTAAACAGCTATTTGAGTGCCTTATGAACTGATTGTAGTCATTTGAGTTAAGACTCCTACGTTACCTAGCTTTGGAGGCTCCGGGACAAACTTCCTGTACTTGTTAGATTCCAGGCCCAGCTTCTCCAGGAACACTTTGTAGGACAYKGTTGCCATGTYGTTAGGGCTKTRGTGGGTCCACAGTCTGCAGTGGAGAGGAGATGAAATCATAGTCCGTTTTATTGGGAACGTAAACCGAAGATCAGAACGGGAAATGAGAGATAGAGGGGCAACACTGTGAGATACTGTATGTGCTGAAAATAAACAGAGCGAGAGAGAGAGAGAGAGAGGGTGAGGGAAAGATGGAGAGAGAGATAGTGTGTGTGAGAGAGAAAGAGAGTGGGACAGAGAGAAAGCGAGAGGAAGATTTTTTTTTTAAAGGAGAGACGGTGAGACAAAGTGAGAGAGAGCTTCCTGAGTACTGAAACCAATTAAAGCCATGTTAAATGAACCTGTCACACAGAATCCTCTAGAGCCACATCACTAAAAGCTGGGTGACGTTTCTGGAGTGGATTTGACTGCAGGGCCCAAMGTTTTAAAAGTMAATTAGCTCTCTCTCAATGAAAAGACAAAGGACTGACCACAAAGTTAGCATTAGTTATCATGTCCTATCCAAAAGATTACTTCTGACCGTAGGGAGTACTGGAAATAGTTGGATCCATCATCCATGGTGGGTGTGTGTGTGCATGCTTGTATGTATTGGACCCTCTCTCCCACCTCTGGTAGTCTCTCTGTGTTAAGGGAAAGCAGTAGTTCTCCAGTATCCTGCGCAGCTCGTGTTGCTGGATCTGTCCGTCTCGGTTGTAGTCGAACAGACGAAAAGCCCGGATTACATTCTTCAGGTTGCTCCCAATCTGCAGAGTTTCAAAACCAAGAAAACAACTCAGAAGTGTCTGTGTGAACTCCTAAACTCTGTCTGAAGCTCTCTGACTTTCATCTGCACAAGCAGTGGTATTGACGCCTCTGATTCTGAAGCCTTGCTCTGTTGATGCAGAGCAGAGTGTGTTCTGTTCCCCAAAGCACTGTGTTGGGGTGAGAGGGGAGGGTGTAAACACAAGTACTGCAGACTTCTGAGAGACAGAGACGGAGCAGAGGGGAAGGGGATGGATGTTAGAGGGATGAGGGCTGAGTCAGAGAGATTACTGTAGGTTTGGGTTTGGAGGCTAGATACAGACTGATTTAAGTCATAAGACTTATTTTGTGATTGTTAATGGGGGGTAGTTGGAGTGCTATTTTGGGGTAAATGGTTTCATGAGGGGTTAGGGCAGATAGCTGGGTTTGAGTTTGGGGTCCTTCTAGAGGGGTTACATTTCTGTTTGTAGGTAGTTGTAGGTTACAGGCGGTAAGTGGTAACATTTGTGGGTAGTTATGCAGGTGATAAGTACAGTATGCTGTACATCTATAGGTTGACTAGCCATAAAGTAAACAGTGTTTGGTTAGCTATAGGGAGTGTCCTTTAGAGCCACTGTGTGATCACTTGTTCCTCCATCTTTCCTCGTTCTCCTCCACACTTCAGCTCGTAGCTCGGGGGCACCACGTCAACCATGGAGGAACAGGAACAGATAGATCCTAAATATACCCCCTTGACTCTTGGGTAATCAGAGTTTTCTGTCGCCCAAAGAGTTCTCTGTCTAATTGCACTCTGATTAGCAGCGCTGCCAAACGTCTCCCTGAAAGACAAGCAGGGGAGCCTCCCTCTCCCCACTGGGCTAWCACACTGACATTGTCTATACGGCAGTGTGTCGCACATAATACTGTCCCTCCAAATGGAGAAGGTTAGACTGACAGAAAACAAGCTGATAGAACACCCTCAGGGTCGTATTCATTAGGCACCAAAMGGAAGAAAATGGACTGAAATAAGGAGGGACTAGCTGAACTTATCCAATAAAAAACACTTATTCGGTTTTCGTTGCGAAACGTTTTTAAAACGTTTTCCATTGGATTCCCTAACGAACACCACCCAAGTCACCTTAACTGACCTAAAATGCTAGCATCATATAGTACCCTTTAGCGTCTCATCATTTTGAGCATCATAATGAACAATACTGATTCAAGACTCGATTCCAAAGTTGTTTGAGTCCGTCTTTTGATTCTCTGCTCTCTGTTGTTAACTTCCGAAAAATCTCCTACTGTTTGTAGAATCTAACAACTTCGACAACYATGAAAGCTTTCAGACAAGCATACCAATTACCCCTTGCATTAGGACCAGCTTTCATTCTCTTCTGCTGGAGTCAGGGGAAAGGAAATGCTAGCTATACCGTCGTGTCGTGTTTAAAAAAAGATCAATTGAAAGGGAATTTATTAAAGACAGATATAAATAAGATCCCCCCATCTCTCCATCCCCTCTCCCAAACGAAGAGGATTCTGTGCTAATTAGAAATGTGTTAAAATCACAAAGGAGAAAGAGAGAGGAGAGCTTACACTATTAATGAGCAGAGACACGGGGATATCATCATCCAATCTCTAGCGCTATCTCTCTATCGCTATCTCTCTATCTCCTCTCTCTCCACACTACGGGCTACGGCTACTCCCCCTCTCCTCTCTCCGTTTATCTGTCTTTGTTTCTTCCTTTTCTATTCCCTCTCTCACTCGCTCGCTCTCGCTAACGTTTTGCTTTCTCTTTCTCTCTGCTTTTCTGTCTCTCTTTCTCTTGCTCCGTCTCTCTGTGTACCTTCCTCTCTCTGTCTTTCTCGCCTCCCTTGCTTCCATCATTTTCTTGCCCTCTCTCTACCATCCCTCTATCTCCATATCCTCTGTCTCCCTCCATCCCCTTCCCCCACTTCCATCCCATCCTCTCCCTCGCTCTCTCCCATCCCTTCCTCCCTTGTCTCCCATCCCTGTCCCAGCCAGTGCCAGTTCACCATTAGGCAGCTGTGTTTCAGGTTGGCATGGCTTGGGGCCTGGCATGGTGCCACTGTGAGCGCCCCTCGCCACCCGCCCGCCCGGCCGGCCCTGCGCTCGTTAATTAACGAAAGCTCTGTTGTTTTTGTTTACCAGCCTGTTATATGTTAATCCATCTTTGTGTGTGTGTGTGTGTGTGTGTGTGTCCTTGTGAGCTGGTTAGAATGAGATGGATAACACAGCCACAGATCTAGTCACTCAAAGGGGCATTTGGGGATGGGTTACAGACTGTGACTGGCTACATATCATCTCTCTCTGTCTGTCTGTCTCTCGATCTCTCACTCTTGATCTATCTCTCTCTCCTTGTCTCTTTCTCCCTTTTTTCTCAATTCCCTGTTTCCCTGCTTACTTTGTCTCTCCTCTGGTTATAGTATATTTTTATACATAAAAAGTATGAATATGTATTCACTCACTACTGTAAGTCACTCTGGATAAGAGCGTCTGCTAAATGACTAATGAAAATGTATATTTCTCTATCTCAAACTGACAAAGCCAGTGAAGCCACAGTAACTTGTCAATATTTACAGTGTCATAGGGTCAATTGTGTGGAGATGTGTGAGTGTGAGTCTAGGTCGGACTCTGAAGATGTCTTGTAAACAGTGTGTARTGACAGGCCTAAATAGTGTTCCCGCTCCTCTTTCTGTCAACCAGAACTCCTCCACGTGCAACCTTTCCTGTCACTATGAATTATGGGTAGGACACAAGCAGAGGGATGCGGGTGGCTCTCTGAAGAGAGGGATGAAAGAGGAGACGGAGGGAGAGAGTCAGAAAGAAATGAAGGGAGATGGATCACAAATAGAAGTTAAGAAGAGAAATCACAGTGACACAGAGAGGGGGGAGAGGGAGAGAGAGAGAGACTGAGACAGAGAGAGAGAGAGGGGGAGAGGGGAGAGGGAGGAAAATAAAGAGAAGAAAAGAGAGAGAGAGAGAAGAGTATATTCAGAGAGAAGAGTGCTGCTGCCTTTAACCTGTGCTGTCAGTTAGGGGGTAATTCTTTCTCTGGTCAGCAGCATGTCAGTGAGGTGGGGTACGGAGGGGGATGGAGGGGTACGGAGGGGGATGGAGGCGTACGGATGGGGGATAGAGGAGGATTAGGGAAAGTAGAGAAACTGAAACTCAAAGCATACACCTCTACTCAAGGTGACATAGCTAAACCTCTTTTGGACGCATTTGAAGTTAAGCATGAGGAAAGTTGGACTTACAACATTATTATTGATTGAATGAGAGGAAGGGAATGAATGAGAAATTCTGGAACAGCGAAGGACATAGAGAGCCTACATCGACAGCGAGATAAACACAGCGAGAGAACCCAATGACCCCAGAAAGCGAGAGAGTGTTCCTCATTCAAAGGTCCTTGGATGGTTACTCCAGAGGTTAGCTAATGTTCTCACTCTGCACTTCTCCAAGGAGGTGGAGGGGGGAAGTATCAGAGGAGGGAGGTAAGAGGGGGACTGCGGTCTACATGGAATATCGATAAGTGAGGCGCATGTGCAGGGTAAACAGCTGTGACTGGTACTTCATCATATGTGTGTGTGTATCACTCATTACCAGCCACAGCTGTTCCTCTGAGACTCACCATGCTCTGCAGAGACGACTCATCAGAGAGTGACCGGAGACACACACACACACACACCCACAGTCATATACACACACTCATATATGCACGCATGCACGCACACACACGCATGCACACACACACACTCACTCATATACACACTCACACACTCATAAACACACACACACACGTGTGACTGACCTGAGCTGTGATGTACACTCTTAGAAACCTAAAAGGGTTCTTCGGCAGTCCTTTGACGAACCCTTGTCGGTTCCAGGTAGAACCCTTTTGATTCAGGTCTCTCCAGAGATGTTCGAAAAAGTCTAGCCTCTGGCTGGGCCACTCAAGGACATTCAGAGACTTGTCCCGAAGCCACTCCTGCGTTGTCTTGACTGTGTGCTTAGGGTTGTTGTCCTGTTGGAAGGTGAACCTTTTCCCCAGTCTGAGGTCCTGAGCACTCTGGAGCAGGTTTTCATCAAGGATCTCTCTGTACTTTGCTCCGTTCATCTTTACCTCGATCCTGACTAATCTCCCAGTCTCTGCCGCTGAAAAACATCCCCACAGCATGATGCTGACACCACCATGCTTCACTGTAGGGATGGTGCCAGGTTTCCTCCAGAAGTGACTCTTGCCATTCAGACCAAAAAGTACAATCTAGGTTTCATCAGGCCAGAGAATATTGTTTCTCATGGTCTGAGAGTCTTTAGGTGCCTTCTGGCAAACTCCAAGCGGGCTGTGCCTTTTACTGAGGAGTGGCTTCCGTCTGGCCACTCTACCATAAAGGCCTGATTGGTGGAGTGCTGCAAAGATGGTTTTCCTTCTGGAAGGTTCTCCCATCTCCACAGAGGAACTATCAGAGTGACCATTGGGTTCTTGGTCACCTCCCTGACCAAGGCCCATCTCCCCCGATTGCTCAGTTTGGCCTTGCGGTCAGCTCTAGAAAGAGTTGGTGGTTCCAAACTTCTGTCATTTAAGAATGATGGAGGCCACTGTGTTCTTGGGGATCTTCAATGCTGCAGACATTTTTTGGTACCCTTCCTCAGATCTGTACCTCGACACAATCCTGTCTCGGAACTCTACGGACAATTCCTTCGACCTCATGGCTTGGTTTTTGCTCTGTCATGCACTGTCAACTGTGGGACCTTACATAGACAGGTGTGTGCCTTTCCAAATCATGTCCAATCAATTGAATTTACCACAGGTGGACACCATTCAAGTTGTAGAAACATCTCAAGGATAATCAAAGGAAACAGGATGCAGCTGTGCTCAAGTGTCTGAATACTTATGTAAATAAGGTATTTCTGTTTTTTATTTTTAATACATTTGCAAAGATTAAAAAAAAACAGTTTTCGCTTCGTTATGGGGTATTGTGTGTTGATTGCTGAGATCTTTAATTTAATCCATTTTAGAATAAGGCTGTAACGTAACAAAATGTGGGAAAAGTAAAGGGGTCTGAATACTTTCCGACGGCACTGTACATCACTACACAGCAGCTTGTCGTACAGCCCAACAGAACAGAACTGTGACAACCCCAACCTCTGAGGGCTTCATTTAACCACTGATTCCATTTAGTACAATCCTCTATTTCACATCACAATAAACAACCTAGTTAATATTTGGAACATATGCACTGCAAAATGCAAATACAGATTTTGTGTTTCTCCCTCC
>NC_036864.1:7336985-7411420 GCF_002910315.2 Salvelinus sp. IW2-2015
CTGCGGCTCCCTCCCTCCCTCCTCCCTCCCGTCCGCTCCCTCCCTCCTCCTCCCTCCCTCCCTGACCCTTCCCAGATTGCATTTTTTAAACGCTGAACAACAATCTATTAACGCAGACACTGGCACAATTTCTAAGAATTTTACTGGAGTTAGAAATCGTCGAATTGAAATAAATAAATTTGGCCCTAATCTATGGATTTCAACATACCTGGGAATACAGGGATTACGCAATCTGGTTCATATAACCCTTTTAAGAAAGGTAGAGGCATGGGTCAGAAAAACGCAGTCAATATCTGGTGTGGACCACCATTTGCCCTCATGCAGCGGGTCAAACATCTCCTTTACATTAGAGTTGATCAGGGCTGTTGATTGTGGCCTTTGGAGATGGTTTGTGGTCCGCACGTCCTCTTCAATGGTATTACAAAGTTGCTGGATATTCCCAGGAACTGGAGACAATGCTGTTTTACCACGTCAATCCAGAGCATGCGCCAAACATACTGCAATGGGTGACATGTCTGGTGAGCAAATGCAGGCCATGGGAAGAACTGGAACATTTTCAGCTTCCAGGAATGTGGTGTACAGATCCTTGGCGACATGGGACTGTGGGCATTATCATGCTGAAACATGAGGTGATGGCGGCAGATGAATGGCACAAACAATGGGTCCTCAGGATCTCATCACGGTATCTCTCTGTGCAGTTTAAATTCCCATCTATAAAATTGCAATTGTGTCAAGGTGTGTCCCATAGCTTTATGCTGCCCATGACCATAAACTCACCGCCACCATGGGGCATCTGTAAACACCAACGTTGAAGTCAGAACAGCTCGCTCCACACGGTGCCAGACAGCGTGGTCCTGCGGTTGTGAAGGCCGGTTAGACGTGCTTGTCAAAAGTTTCTAAAACGGCTTATGGTAGAGAAATGAACATCCATTTTCTGGTAACGCTTAGTGGAAATTCCTACAGTCAGATGCCGAATTGGCACGCTCACTCAAGCACTTGGTGTGCAGGTTTGTGTTGTGTGGACAAAGAGCTGCAATGTTTTAGGTGTGGCCTTGTTTATTGTCCCGCAGCAATCAAGTGCACCTTATGTAATGAGCATCCTGTTTAGAATAGGAACGGGCTTCAGGGGGTACTTTTATTTCATCTCATGAAACATGGGACCAACACTTTACAATGTTCCGTTTATATTTTGTGTTTAGTGTAGTATGGCCTCCTAGCGCGGTGGCTTGTGACAATTGCTTCTGGATACATAGGGACAGTTATTATATTGACATGACAAAAACACTAGGATCCCACTGTCACAGGTGAATCACTTCACCGCCCACATATGACATGTCGATTTGTGATGTTTGTCACTCCTTTTATATAGGAGCGGTATCTATCTTCTTCGCAGGCATTGTGGTTGAACAACCAAGGTGTGCATTTAGTGTCTTTTCTGTGTGTGTGTGTGTGTGTTGTGTGTGTGTGTGTGTGTGTGGTGTGTGGTGTGTTGGTGTGGTGTGTGTGTGTGTGTGTGTGTGTGGTGTGTTGTGTGTGTGGTGGTGTGGTGGTGTGTGTGTGTGTGGTGTGTGTGGTGTGGTGTGAGTGCGCGTGCGCGCGTCGTTGTGTTGTCATCCATGCGACCTTGTGTTTGAGGGCGTTGCTGTGTAATCAGTCAGGGTCATGACCGCCGTTCTGGTCTGATCCAGAGACAGCACCTGGTGAAAAAAAAGAAAGAAAGAAAAAAGGCAACAGACAGACAGACAGGACAGAACAGAGACAGACAGCACAGACGACGACAGGACAGACAGAGCAGACAGACAGACAGACAGACAGACAGACAGACAGACAGACAGAACAGACAGAACAGACAGACAGACAGACAGACAGACCGAAAGAAGACAAACAGACAGGAGACAGGACAGACAGACAGAGAGACAGACAGACAGAGAGAGAGAGAGCGAGGAGGAGAGAGGTCAACCTGCTGAATCCAAACGAACCATAGGTCATGTAACACAGATAGTCTTTTCACCGCTATGGCGCGTTACAGTGTCATGGGTGATGTGCGCCACCTGGGTGTAGCTGTCTGGTCTCTTGTGTGTAGAAGGAAGGCGTAGAGGTGCCTGGTCTCTGTGTGTAGAAGAGGGTGTGAGCAGCTGTCTGGTCTTTGTGTCTTGTAGAGGAGGCTGGGAGAGCTGCCTGATATCTTGGTGCTTGTAGGAGGAGGGTGGTAGAGCTGTCTGGGTCTTTGTGGCTGTAGAGGGGCCTGTTTAGAGATGCCTTGATTCCTCTGTGCTGTAGAGAGGCTGTAGAGGGTGTCTGGTTCTGGTACTGTAGAGGAGGCTGGTCGAGGTGTCTGGTCTGCTGTGCTGTAGAGGAGGCTGTAGATCTGTGGGGTCTCTGTGCTGTAGAGGTGTCTGGGTCCTCTGTGCTGTAGAGGAAGGGTGGTAGAATTGTCTGTAGCGTCTCTGTGCTGTAGAGGTGTATGGGTCTCGTACTGTAGTCACGCTGCTGTACTCCTCAGGAAGTCCATCGTAGTCCACCCGTACACTGTCTCTCTAGACACCGTACAGGAGACAGGACAAAAGTCAAGACTGTTTACTCAGTGTAAGGTCTTGGATCAACTGGTAGAGAATTGGAACAAGGAATGGTGGATGGTGATAAGAGAGGATGATATGATGCGATGTTCATCATAAGCATCATAAGAATGCTGAAAATTTAAATTTGATTTGTTTTTCCCTAAAACTTCTGAGCAATTCAGACTTTTTTCCCACAACAACGAACAGAGTGAAGAGTAATCCGTCTCCACATGGGCGTAGACGGTAAGAAGCAGGGTTCTGCCTGTGGTAGCGTTCAAGGTGGGTTGAGCTGTAATTCTGGGCTGGTGGGTCGTGGGAATATGGTGGTGTTGCAGAACGTATGGTCACACCTGGGAATCAGCACACGTCGTTTCTTTTTATCGCTGGCCCCAGCAGTGGAACAGTTATCTCTCTTAAGTAAGGCCAGCACAGCAACACACCATCACACCACACACACACAACACACAGCAGCACACACACACACACACACACACACACACACACACACACAGTAACACACCACACCATCACCACTGCATTTTACGCTGAACAACAATCTAAACGCAACATGCAACAATTTCTAAGATTTTACTGAGTTAGAAATCAGTCGAATTGAAATAAATAAATTTGGCCCTAATCTATGGATTTCACATACCTGGGAATACAGATACGCATCTGGTCATATACCTTTTTAAAAAAGGTAGAGGCATGGGTCAGAAAACCAGTCAATATCTGGTGTGACCACCATTTGCCTCATGCAGCGGGTCACATCTCCTTTACATAGAGTTGATCAGGCTGTTGATTGTGGCCTTTGGAATGTTGTCCCACTCCTCTTCAATGGCTATACAAAGTTGCTGGATATTCCCAGGAACTGGAACAAGCTGTTTTACACGTCAATCCAGAGCATCCCAAACATACTCAATGGGTGACATGTCTGGTGAGAATGCAGGCCATGGAAAAAGCGGGACATTTTCAGCTTCCAGGAATTGTGTACAGATCCTTGCGACATGGGACTGTGCATTATCATGCTGAAACATGAGGTGATGGCGGCAGATGAATGGCACAACAATGGGCCTCAGGATCTCATCACGGTATCTCTGTGCATTTAAATTGCCATCTATAAAATGCAATTGTGTTCATTGTCCATAGCTTATGCCTGCCCATACCATAACTCCACCGCCACCATGGGGCACTCTGTACACAACGTTGAGATCAGCAAACAGCTCGCCCACACGGTGCCAGACACGTGGTCTGCGGTTGTGAGGCCGGTTAGACGTGCTGTCAAAATTTCTAAAACGGCTTATGGTAGAGAAATGAACATCCCATTTTCTGGTAACAGCTCTAGTGGAAATTCCTACAGTCAGCATGCCAATTGCACGCTCACTCAACACTTGTTGCATTGTGTTGTGTGACAAGACTGCATGTTTTAGTGTGGCCTTTTATTGTCCCCAGCACAAGGTGCACCTATGTAATGAGCATCCTGTTTAATCAGGAACGCTTCAGGGGGTACTTTTATTTCATCTCATGAAACATGGGACCAACACTTTACATGTTCCGTTTATATTTGTGTTTAGTGTAGTATGCCTCCTACGCGTGCTGTACATTCTTCTGGATACATAGGGACATTATTATATTGACATGACAAAAACATCTAGATCCCAATTTCACAGGTGAATCACTTCACCGCCCACATAGACATGTCATTTGGTCATGTTTGTCACCTCCCTTTTATATAGAACGGTGTCTATCTTCTCCAGGCTTGTGTTGAAACAACAAGGTGTGCATTAGTGTCTTTCTGTGTGTGTGTGTGTGTGTGTGTGTGTGTGTGTGTGTGTGTGTGTGTGTGTGGTGTGTTGTGTGTGTGGTGGTGTGGTGGTGTGTGTGTGTGTGGTGTGTGTGGTGTGGTGTGAGTGCGCGTGCGCGCGTCGTTGTGTTGTCATCCATGCGACCTTGTGTTTGAGGGCGTTGCTGTGTAATCAGTCAGGGTCATGACCGCCGTTCTGGTCTGATCCAGAGACAGCACCTGGTGAAAAAAAAGAAAGAAAGAAAAAAGGCAACAGACAGACAGACAGGACAGAACAGAGACAGACAGCACAGACGACGACAGGACAGACAGACAGACAGACAGACAGACAGACAGACAGACAGACAGACAGACAGACAGACAGACAGACAGACAGACAGACAGACAGAGAGACAGACAGACAGAGAGAGAGAGAGAGAGAGAGAGAGGTCAACCTGCTGAACCAAACCAACCATAGGGTCATGTAACACAGATAGTCTTTTCACCTATGCGCGTTACAGTGTAATGGTGATGTGCCCACCTGGTGTAGCTGTCTGGTCTCTGTGCTGTAGAGGAGGCTGTAGAGGTGCCTGGTCTCTGTGCTGTAGAAGAGGGTGTAGAGCTGTCTGGTCTTTGTGCTGTAGAGGAGGCTGTAGAGCTGCCTGATCTCTGTGCTGTAGAGGAGGGTGTAGAGCTGTCTGGTCTTTGTGCTGTAGAGGAGGCTGTAGAGCTGCCTGATCTCTGTGCTGTAGAGGAGGCTGTAGAGGTGTCTGGTCTCTGTACTGTAGAGGAGGCTGTAGAGGTGTCTGGTCTCTGTGCTGTAGAGGAGGCTGTAGATCTGTGGGGTCTCTGTGCTGTAGAGGTGTCTGGTCTCTGTGCTGTAGAGGAGGGTGTAGATCTGTAGCGTCTCTGTGCTGTAGAGGTGTCTGGTCTCTGTACTGTAGTCACGCTGCTGTACCTCCTCAGGAAGTCCATGTAGTCCACCGTTACACTGTCTCTCTTAGACACCTACAGGAGACCAACAAAGTCAGACTGTTTACTCAGTGTATCTGGATCACTGGTAGAGATTGGACAAGGATGGTGATGGTGATAAGGAGGATGATAATGATCATGTTCATCATAAGCATCATAAGAATGCTGAAATTTAAATTGATTTTTTCCCTAAAACTTCTGAGCAATTCCAGACTTTTTCCCACAACAACCAGAGTGAAGAGTAATCCCGTCTCCATGGCGTCAGACGGTAAGAGCAGGGTTCTGCCTGTGTAGCGTCAGGTGGGTTGAGCTGTAATTCTGGGGCTGGGTGGTCGGGGAATAGGTGGTGTTCAGAACGGGTCACACCTGGGGAATCAGCCCACTGCTTTTATCCTGGCCCCAGCAGTGGAACGTATTCTTAGAAGTAAAGCACAACAGCAACACAAACACAACACACCACCACACAACACACACACAACACACACGACACACACAAAACACACACACACACACAACACAACACACAGAACCGAACATCATAAACACACCAGCACAACACAGACACACACTCACAACATCAACACACAAAACCAACAGAATGGATAAGGGAGATATGCACGCAGCACACACACTCAGACACACACCTATTCTGGTGCTCATAATAAAAAGTTAGTCTCTGCACCTGACCCTACATCCATACCACGGGGTGTATCCAGTGCTTCTGTTCCTTACTAATAGGAGGCTCTATGGAGCATTGATCCTATATTATAGGACTGTCACACCTGTGTAATGTATACACTAGCTTATACAGGCAGTGACACCGAGACGGGAACGCCTCGCTAGGAACGCAACAGGCGTAACTGCACGTCGCACCTGACAAGTGCTCGATTTATTAACTCATGGGAATGGGTGGTAAGACTGTGTTGTACAGCTCCGTGGCCAGAATTTTTGCAGAATGAACAACAGATATTAATTTTCACAAGTCTGTGCCCTCAGTCTCGTATGATGGCATTTGCATATACTCCAGAATGGTTATACAAGAAAGTGCTCAGATGATTGCAATTATTGCAAAGTCCCTCTTTGCCATGCAAATGAACTGAATCCCGCAAGAAACATTTCTCTACTAGCAGTGGTCAGTACCCTCGCAACAAAAAGGACAGCTGACATTCATGTCAAGTGATTCTCTCGTTACAAGAGAGGTGTGAGTGTTGATCGTAGGATCAAGGCTCCGGAGATCACTCTGTTGCATGCTGATTGGAGTTTCGAAAGTAACAGACCTGTGAAAAGATTCAAAAGGAGGGTGGTGCTGGGAATTCATGGTTGCTTGTCATAACTGTCAAATCACTGGTTAACTGGCGAGGAAACATCTGTGCCATTTCATTCATATGCCTTTGAGACAAAAAGGCGCTCACAGCTCGACAAGGATGTTTATAGGCTTGCCAACGTACATGTGGCCCTAAATACCAGGTTATTCCCGAGATACATCACGAACTATCAAAGGAGAGCGGTTCAATTATTGTTGTGAAGAAGGCTTCAGGAGAGCAAGCGACAAGTTCCCAACAGGCGAAGGCGTCTCATCAGGAAGCGTCTCCTAAAGTTGATTCAGACTCCAGAAACAGTTTGGTGACGAACAATGCCTTTTCCAGCATGATGGAGCACCTTGCCATAAGCAAAGTGATAACTAAGTGGCTCGGGGAAAAAACATTGATATTTTGGGTCCATGCCAAGGAAACTCCCAGACCTATATCCATTGAGACGTGTGTCAATCCTCAAGAGTGTGGTGGACAAACAAAACCCCAAAATTTGACAAACTCCAAGCATTGATATGCAAGAAATGGGCTGCCATCAGTCAGATGTGGCCCAAAGTTAATTGACAGCATGCAAGGGCGGATTGCAGAGGTCTTGAAAAAGAAAGGGTCACACTAGCAGAATTATTGCCTCTGCAATCAACTTCATAGATTGTGCAATAAAGTATTGACACTTATGAAATGCCTTGTAGATTAGAAGCTCGTATTTAATAGGGTAATCATCTGACAAAAATATCTAAAGACACTGAAGCAGCAGACTTTGTGAAAATTAACTTTTGGCCACGACTGGTAGGTAATAGTGTTCTAGTGTGAAGGTCGACCCGAGTCGCATTATGTATGTGAAATGTGCAGTGGAGTAGAGGTAGGCAGTATAGGAGTAGTGGGTGGCACCGTTCACCCTTCAGAATGCACAGGGACTCACTCTGTTTCTTTCTCCTCTCTCTCTCTCTTTCTGTGCTGTCTGGTAGCTGTCTAGTCCATACGCGCGCGCTCTATCTCCGCTCACTCCTCTCTGTCTCTTGTTTTCTTTCTGTCAGTCTGTCTTATTTCGCTTCCCTCCCTTTCTCCTCTCTCTAACCGCTCGAGGACTATCCCTGAATTATTGGAGTAAGTGTTCTTTAACACGTAAGGCAACACAGGCCTGCTAAATAATTGATCACGATTTAAAAAATCTATAAAAAAATGCACCGAGCTCTCAATCGCTTTCTTCTGAAAGTGTTTGAGAAACAGATGAGACAAAAAGAAAAGAAAGAGAAGCGAGGGAGACAGAGAAAAAATCGCTGCTGGTGCATCTGCTCCCTCCTAAGCACAAAGCGACTATCCCATCATCAAAATCTGTCACCAGCGAGAACAGCTGCTCTGTCCTGCGATATGGTCCTTTAAAGTAAACTTGTCAACAACTCCTCGAAAAACACATATTTTTAATGAAATAGGAACAGAAAGAAGACTAGAGGGAGTGAGGAGGAGGGAGGGAGGAGGAGTGGGAGGGAGGGGAGGGAGGGAGGGAGGAGAGGGAGGGAAGGGAGGGAGGAGGGAGGGAGGTAAGTAGGGGAGGTGAACGGAGTCAGCGGAGAAGTGGTAACAGAAAGAGGGAGGGAGAAATAAACCCAACAACAAAAAAGTCTAGATATGTCATTGGGTGCGAAATCACACTGTGGGAAAGACAGGCAGTCAAACTGTCAGGCGTGAGCGCTGAGACGGAACAAAGAGGAACAGTGGAGACAATTACATTGGCGCTGTGGAGTGACGAGAGGCATCGCACAGCAACACACCACGGATGGGGGGAGAAGGGATACACCGTATACATGATAAACAACTGTGCTGTAGGTGTATATCACTACCCATAACACCACTCTGGTACTGATCAATGATAAACAGGTGTGAATGAAGAACAAACAGTGGGAGGTATATGAACACAGAATGTAAACGCGCGAACAGCTACACTACGTAACTAAATATTGATCAATGTCCCCACTGCTTTCATAAACAGTGCAAGGGAATGATCAATTTGATCAATGAGTAATGTGGCTAATGCCATTACTACTATCAGTGATGCATCAAGAGAGTCACATTTCCCTAAGTGGTCCTCATGTACTGGACAAAATTATAAACGCAACATGCAAAAATGTCATTGATTTTACTGAGTTACAGTTCTTATGAGGAAATCAGTCAATTTAAATGAATTAATTATGGATTTCACATGACTGGGAATACAGATATACATCTGTTTGTCATAGACACCTTAAAAAAAAATGGGCCTCACAATTCGTCAGGGTATTTTTGTGTATTCAAATTGGCATCGATAAAATGGAATTGTGTTCTTTGACCATAGCATATGCCTGCTCATACCATAGTCCCACCACCACCATGAGGCACTTTGTTGACAACGTTGACATTAGCAAACCGCTCGCTAACACAATGCCATACATGTCTGTGGTTATGAGGCCGGTTGGACATACTGCCAAATTCTCTAAAATGACTTATGGTAGAGAAATGAACTTTTAATTATCTGGCAACAGCTCAGGTGGACATTCCTGCAGTCAGCATGCCAATTGCACGCTCACTCAAAGCTTGAGACATCTGTGGCATTGTGTTGTGTGACAAAACTGCACATTTTAGAGTGGCCTTTTATTGTCCCCGGCACAAGGTTCACCTGTGTAATGATCATGCGGTTTAATCAGCTTCCTGATATGCCAAACCTGTCAGGTGGATGGATTATTTTGACAAAGGAGAAATACTCATTAACAGGGATTTAAACAAATGTCGTGCACAACATTTGAGAGAAATAAGGTTTTTGTGTGTATTGAAAATGTATGGGATCTTTTATTTCAACTCATGAAACAGGGGAAACACTTTACATGTTGCATTTATATTTTTGTTCAGTGTAGTTCTGAAAACAGAAAAGGGCAGTGACACCCAAACCAAACATCTGTGCACAGCACTTGTCCTAAAAAGTTATAAAGAAACTGAGAACTCCAAGACTATGTAGTAAGGCTTAGTGGGAAAAGTTTAAATCATTTCAGATACGGAAACGTGTCCCCTCTCCATGAGCCATAAAACCCTTTTTTAACAGTATGTGATATCACCTGTCGTTACCAAGACTAACCTCAAGTCTTGTACTGCCATCTAGTGACCAATATAGTCAATGACCATGCAGTGGTGGCGATGTMGAGAATCAGCATTACTTTGTCAGACTATGCAAGAGCAGAACGTAGGACACCTGTTGGGTGTACTACAAAGCAGGTTCAATGAGTTAGCCTGCTAACTTGGATAAACAACCAGAAATAATGATGGATTTTCTGGTTCTTTAAAAAAGCTAAACTTAGATATGTGCTTTTTGGTTGTTGAGTCAATTAGACCATGTCAATTTCAAGCATATCTTTTTTTTTAAGTACAAGTTATTTCAGAATATTTAGGCAAGTTAGCTGGCTAACTCATTGAACCTGCTTTGTAGTATASCCCACAGGTCCCAGATCTGTTTGTGCTGTCTTGCCAACTGCTATTATCATTGGAGTTGGCAAGACAGCACAAACAGATCCCAAACCAGTCTATAAGAGACCCACACCTGCCCTCTCTCACCTTGGCCAGCATGGCGTTGAGCTGGGTCTGCGTGAGGGGGAAGAGGAAGGCCTCCACCACCTGTCTGAACTCCCCCTGGGTCACTGAGCCGCTCCSCTCAGGGTCCAGGGCCTTGAACGCTGCCCTCACATCCTCCAGCCTCTCCMYCAGCCTCCGGGGGAGCAGGSSCTTGATCTCCCCCAGGGACAGATGCTCATCTGGGGCTGACTGTACCGATGAGACTGGAGGACATGGAAGTGATTAGGAGTCTGTGTGGGGGACACTGTTAATTGTGTTTGGTTTAGATGTGTTCCAGGGTTTTGCCCTTACGGTACATTATCATGTTAAGTTATGAGTAAGCTATGAGTTGAGAATTATATATGAATGAACTCACCTGAGTCTGACTGCAGTGCTGTCTTTCTGGGTTCCCCTGCTCCCTGTCCTTCCACAGGTGTGTATGGAGGTGTGTGTGTATATGAGTGTGAAGGGCCAGGTGTGTGTGTGATGCTGATGCGCTGGGCGGTCCAGGGGCGCGGGGCGATGACCAGTCCTCGGGACATGAGGGTCAGGTCCCCCAGGCCCACAGGGGGGGTCCGTCTCATACCTTCTGGCTCCGGTGGAGCTGTGGGGACAGGGGAGAGAGAAGGGTGGTGCATACAGTACTCACTGGAGAGTTTTTGATGTGTGTGTGTGTGTGTGTGTGTGTGTGTGTGTGTGGTGGGTGTGTGGGTGGTGTGTGTGTGTGTGTGTGTGTGTGTGTGTGTGTGTGTGTGTGTGTGTGTGAAAGGTGAAACCCAGGTGACATAATTCAAGAGAGCAGGGTGTTCTGTCCCTGTGTCACATGAGGATTGTTTACAATGTCTTACTCTTCCCAACGCAAACACATCCTAAATCAACTCAAGGCTACTGTTGAACTGTGTGTTTAGATATCAGACACACATCATGTGGAGAACTTGTCTCAGTCAATCAAAGCAACAGCAACAGGAAACATTTTACATCAGGGATGAGAGCAGAATTTAAACATAAAAGGCAATTATTATTTTACTTCAAATGAACCTTTTCATAATTAGCATAAACTTTGAAGTCGCCCCAAGGTTAATCACAACATTTACATATTTGCCTCCTGCTTAGATTATTAAAAGGGCAGTTGTTTATTAAAATGTTTGTGTTGTTTTATGCAAATTATGTCACAAATGAATTTATGAATTAGTACTTGAATGGAAAGTACCGTTTGTAATTTAGAAATATCAAAATGAGTTCCTGTGATCTCTCCAATTGAAATGCTTGTTTGTTATAAATAAATTATTTGACTTTGCTTGATTAATTTAAAGCTGCAACTAAAAAAACATGCATTAAAAGGGGCAGGAAGAAATGTAGCCTACTACAATTAAGTTAAAACTATTCCTCTGAAGTTCGTGCTCAAKTATTGCGAATTGTTGCGCAATGTTATTAGTCCTTTTCATTCTATCATGTAGCATTAGGACAACTAATGTGGTTGCTGATTGAATGTTATAGTTACCCTCTTTCTTTATGTCATGTAGTTCTGGATAGATTGAAATTGTCTCTCTCTGACTCTGACCTACGTTCTCCCTCGGTTTCTTTGGAGTTTAGTAAAAGCGCAGGGGAACGCAGAGAACGCGTTATGGTTGCCATAGAGATGTATTGACACGGTTCTATAGTTCCTGACTCCTCCCGCTATTGTTTATGATTGGATGAAAGTTATGTCAGGAATTCCCTTCATGCCTTTGCCTCCACTTCAAGCTACATATTCTTCATCCAGAGTAGTAGACCCTCACGCAACAGTAAACACATCGAGTGGTTAGTGATAAGGACTATGGTGATACTGCAGATGCCTTCTGAAGTAATAATAATACATGTATTCAACTTCTATAGCGCTTTTTATTAAAAAAAGACTCTCAAACCGCTTGACAACGCAAAACGATCAAGAGTCAAATAAAGCAGCTCCAGTATATGATAAGAGGTTTGGACTACGAGTTTCAACCAGAGTTGAGCGTTTTGAGTATTCCAAGCCTCCAACAGATGGAGCAACAGTTGAGAGGGAACCACATGGTTTGAGCAGAGGGAGGTTGTCAACGGAAGTAACAACATTTATACTTTGACTCAATATTGCTCGTAAATAATGCAAGTGCATTGAAGACATCACACACACACACAACACAATTGTCCTGAATACATAACTTTATTAATAAACCAGAAAGCAAGCATGTAAAGTACAATGCATTATGCCCAGGTTAGGACAACCCTACAAAAACCAAACAAACAGTACACCACGTTACCCTTGTAGAGGTGGGCTGCAGCAGGATTGCCAACGGTTGTAAACAGAGAGAATGAGAGAAAAAGCTGACAAGAGAGGTTATTTCCCTTTTTGTTTATTGTCTATTCCACTTGGCAATGTAAACACATGTTTCTAAAGCCAATTGAATTGAATCGCTAGTGAGATACAGACTGAGTGAGAGAAACAGAGAGAGAGATACAGAGAGAGAAACACAGACAGAAGGAGAGAAACAGAGAGAGAGATACACAGAGAGAGAGAAACAGAGAGAGAAACAGAGAGAGAGATACAGAGAGAGAGATACAGAGTGAGAGAGATGCAGATAGAGTGAGAGAAACAGAGATAGAAACAGAAAGTTACAGGCAGCGTGAGAGAAACAGAGATAGAAACAGAAAGTTACAGGCAGCGTGAGAGAAACAGAGAGATAGAAACAGAGAGTTACAGACAGAGTGAGAGAAACAGAGTGAGAGAAACAGAGAGAGAGAAACAGAGAGAAAGAGATACAGACAGAGTGAGAGAAACAGAGAGAGAGATACAGAGTGAGAGAAACAGAGTGAGAGAGATGCAGACAGAGTGAGAGAAACAGAGAGATAGAAACAGAAAGTTACAGACAGAGTGAGAGAAACAGAGAGAGAGAAACCAGAGAGAATACAGAGTGAGAGAAGATAGCAGAGATAGAGGTGAGAGAGAACAGAGATAGAAACAGAAAGTTACAGCAGCGTGAGGAGAAACAGAGAGAGAAAACAGAGAGCGAT
Organism: Salvelinus sp. IW2-2015; assembly: GCF_002910315.2. Lineage (NCBI taxonomy): Eukaryota > Metazoa > Chordata > Actinopteri > Salmoniformes > Salmonidae > Salvelinus > Salvelinus sp. IW2-2015. The sequence goes on from NC_036864.1 coordinate 7,350,212, forward strand.
ACAGACAGAGTGAGAGAAACAGAGAGAGAGGGAGTAGACAGTGAGAGAAACAGAGAGAGATACAGACAGAGTGAGAGAAACAGAGAGAGAGATAGACAGTGAGAGAAACAGAGGAGAGAGAGAGCAACAGAGAGATACAGACAGAGTGAGAGAAACAGAGAGAGAAAAGAGAGAGAGGAGAGATACAGACAGAGTGGGAAGAACAGAGAGAGAGAGATATACAAGACAGAGTGAGAGAAACGACAGAGAGAGAGAGATACAGACAGAGTGAGAGCGAGATACAGACAGAGTGAGAGAAACAGAGAGAGAGAGAGATACAGACAGAGTGAGAGAAACAGAGAGAGAGAAACAGAGAGAGAGAGATAGACAGTGAGAGAAACAGAGAGAGAGAGAGATACAGACAGAGTGAGAAAAAGCAGATAACTGCGCCTGTGGAAAGGGTCTGTTGAGGTTGTTACATCCACATCAATTCTACAAACATTCACAAGTGTCCAGCAGAGCAGAGGGGTTGGGAGGGGAGGATCTACTGGTCTGTCTGAGGGCATTTACAGCAGGAAGGAGGAGGAAGAGAAGTAAGCAATAGAAGAGAAAGGGGGCTCTGTTGACAAACATAGAGGGCAATGGTGTTTTGATGCCTAACCTTTGGGGAGGGATGGATACATCCACCTTTGGATCCTGAAGGGACATGTACTTGGGGGACAGAACACAGAGAATGCTGGTAACATGGAGGATAACTCTGTTGTTTCAGTGTGGTACATTAACTCTATAGGTGGCTATGGGTCTGAGGACAGAGGAAGGCATCACTTTAGCAGCATGAACAAACAGAACTGATATGAAAGGCAGTTGTGATGTGTTGTTTTTCTGATTTTGCTCACACACGAGCATGTACACACACACACACACACACAAACACACACGCATTCACTTCAGCAAGAAAGGCTGATAAAAAAAGTCTAGTGCTGATTAAGCTAATGCCCATTGAAAGCCTTTTTGTAACAAACAAGCTATGTAATGTACTGAAAGTGAAAAACGTGTGCTAAAAGGAAGGACTAGGTAAAGTAGGAACTGACCTGGATACAGCCGAAACTGAACACTTGCTCTGTATCAAAGGGCAGTCATGGGTGGTCTCTATACTTGACTCTGAGCTGGACTTATGATTCCCCACCATAGCATTCATACAGCGTTTAAAAAACATAACACTGTCTCAACGTTAAGTGTTGAACGAGACGTGTAAGCTTCCTCTGTATAGGTTTGGTGACGGCGCCACAAACTTCCATGCGTTTCCCTCAGGCTTGGGGCCACTGCCACATACACAACTTGCTATAGAGCACTGGTATACACATACATACACAGCGGTACATACTGAAGAGGAATGGGGATGATGGGCGGAGAGGGGGGTGGGGGATGGGATCTGTGCCACATTGGGCTAAAACAGGATCTCGCTGATTGGCTGAGAAACTGACCGATTGATTGATAAATCAAAATTGATTTGTAAGCTGATTAAGGATGCAATCTTTATATTGATTGATTGGTGTGTTGACTGACTAATTTATTGGGTGATTGATTGGTTGGTTGATTGACAGCTATAGTCTTTGGCGGTGGAGCGATTGATATATACATTATATCCAATACGTGATTGATTGATTGATGAAGAGAGGCAGAGGAGTGTACAGTGTTTTGGCAGCAGGAGGAGGAGTGTAGTCCGTGTTCGCGTCGTTGTGGTCAGTCGGTTCGGTCCTCACAGGCCGAAGTCAAAGGTCAGGTCAGACTTGCCCATCTTCTGTCTATACACCGTGTCAAACTTGTCATTCATAGACACGGTGAAGATGTCCTGCCACAGTCCCACGCGACCTGACAGAAGAAAGAGTCACATGATCATACATCACTGAGACAAACGGCCGAGAGGAATGGTCAGTAGTCGATATGAATGTTGTTATTTTGAAATCTTCTTTATTGCATATTGATCAGCTCATAGGCTATCTATGCTTCCTTATGACTCCCAACCGTGTACAGCGAGGTCCATAATCACCTCGATAGAGATGAGCAAAAAACACTGAAATAAATAATTCAAATACGGAGCTATATTGTACGCTACATTTTGGGGGGGAAATTATATTCTTTTATAGTAACACAATTGCTCAGAGAAAGAGATTTTGTTTAACAAGTTATATTGAGAAAAATAGCCCCATAACATCAAAGATCCAACTGCATATTTTACAGTAGGTAATCAAATCAAAATCAAAAAAAGATAAAGATAATTACACAAGGAATAGATACACAACGAGTAACAATAACTTTGCTATATACACGGTGTCCCAGTACCGGGTCGCTGCGCAGGGGTACGAGGTAATGGAGGTAGATATGTATATACAGTGCATTCAGGAAGTATTCAGGCCCCTTTACTTTTCCCACATTTTGATACGTTACAGCCTTATTCTAAAATGGATTAAATAAAAAATTGTCCTCAGAAATCTACACACAATACCCCATAATGACAAAAACATGTTTTTAGATTTCTTAATAAATAAAATAATATGAAAAATATAAGTATTTACATAAGTATTCAGACCCTTTGCTATGAGCCTCGAAACATGACAGCCCGCTTGGACTCTCAGACCATGAGAAACAAGATTCTCTGGTCTGATGAAACCAAGATTGAACTCTTTGGCCTGAATGCCAAGCGTCACGTCTGGAGGAAACCTGGCACCATCCCTATGTTGAAGCATGGTGGAGGAAGCATCATGCTGTGGGGATGTTTTTCAGCAGCAGGGACTGGGAGACTAATAGGATCGAGGGAAAGATGAACGGAGCAAAGTACAGAGAGATCCTTGATGAAAACCTACACCAACAGWACATAGGGCGGTCTATTTGTTCGCTCGTTAGGAGGCCGCCTTGCCTGCCTCTTTTTTCGAGTCCCGGTGATTAGGGCCTGGTTCGGAGTAAGCAGAATATCTAGAGCTGCCGACTCGTTAAAGAGGCTCGTAAAACAGCCGCTATCTAACGTAGCGCCATCTCATATATCTAGGTATGGGGATCTTTCCTGCTTATATACTGGTGTGCATGGCACTCTATTTTCATATCATCTGACCATAGCACCGGTTCCAATCCAAGTGCTAAGGCCGTTTTAGCAAACTCCAGGAATTTACATTTGTTGGATAACATGAAAATAGAGTTGGCCACGCACACCAGTGGTGGGTTTGGCATCGAAATAAGGGTGTATAAACAGGAAAGATCCCCATACCTACTGTAAAATATGGTGGTGGATCTTTGATGTTATGGGGCTATTTGGCTTCCCACCTGGTGCCTTTGTTAAGGCCAACGGAATCATGAACTTTACCGAGTATCAGGAAWTTTTTTGCCAAAAAACCTGGCTGCCTCCGCCAGCAGGCTGAAACTTAGTGGATCTTCCAGCAAGACAATAACACCAAGGACACATCAAAATCCACAAAGAAATGGTTAATTGACCGCAAAATGAACATTTTTCAATGGCCATCTCAGTCATATGCATTTGAACCCCATTGAAAACCTGTGGTTTGAATTGAAGAGTCCATAAGTGCAGACGATGGATATCTAGGATCTGGAAAGATGTTGTATGGAGGAATGGTCTAAGATCACGCCAAATGTGTTCTCTAATCTCATAAAACATTTTAGAAAAAGGCTCATTGCCGTTATCCTCACAAGGTGAAGTATTGAAAGGCATTGAAAACATATTTTTGAGATGAAAAATATTACTTGTTAAACTAAATCTCTTTCTCTGAGAAATTGTATTAGAATAAAATAATATMATWTTTGGAGCATACAATATGGGGCAGCAGGTAGCCTAGTGGTGGGCCAGTAACCGAAAGGTTGCTAAATCAAATCCCCAAGTTGACAAGGTAAAAATCTGTCGTTCTGCCCCTGAACAAGGCAGTTAACCCACTGTTCCTAGGCCGTCGTTGTAAATAAGAWTTTGTTCTTAACTGACTTGCCTACTTWAAWWAARGKTWAAWWAWWWTTWMAAAAAAATATAGCTCAGTATTTTGTATTATTTATTTGCTACAGTCTTTTTTGCTCATCTATCAAGAGCGCCAATCATTTTGGGCCTATGTATGTATGTCTACAGACATGGACTCACCTGCCCTCCAGTAGTGTGTATAGGAATGTGTGTTTATGGCCCTAATAGCWCAGAGCTGTGTGTTAGACCAGCACCAGGTCAGAGGCTAGGRTCCATGCACTAAAAGAAACAGAACATGGAGAAAACAAGACAAATCTGACAACAAATYATAAGAAAAAAACAACATAACAAAAATCTACAATGATCAACATGAAAAATGAAATCATAATTATATTAAAACGACATTCATAAATCATAATGCCAGAAAAAGTACAACAAATGTGAACGGATTTCCAAACTGAACAGTAAGGTGCAACTCCTTGTGCCAGAAATCACTGAGCTGTAATTACTATGTTTAACCACAGGGAGGCGGTGCAGAGCAAAAATAGGAGTGAATGGAAATKCCCTTAATTCAGCTAGGGGGCAGAATTTTTATGTTTGGAAAAATAACGTTCCCAAGATAAACRGACTATTTCTCAGGTCCAGATGCTAGAATATGCATATAATTGACAGATTAGGATAGAAAACACTCTAAAGTTTCCAAAACTGTCAAAATATTGTCTGTGAGTATAACAGAACTGATTTTGCAGGCGAAAACCTGARGAAATCCAACCCRGAAGTGCCTTTTATTTGGAAAAATCCCTGTTCCGTTGCCTGCCCCTCCTCCATTTAAAGGGGTATCAACCAGATTCCTTTTCCAATGGCTTCCTCAGGCTGTGACCAGGCTTTAGACATAGTTTCAAGCTTTTATTTTGAAAAATGAGCGAGATTTTTCAAAACGCGTCAGGTGTCCTTTGATTAGTTCCTGCGCGTGAGAGATGTAGCTCGACATTTTCTTTCTCTGTAGTATTGAATAGGTTACCGTTCGGTTGAAATATTATTGATTATGTATGTTAAAAACAACCTGAGGATTGATTATAAAAACAATTGACATGTTTCTACGAACATTACGGATACTTTTTGGAATTTTCGTCTGCCTTTCAGGACCGGAACGAGCCTGTGGTTTTCTGAACATAACGCGCAAACCAAATGGCGGTTTTTGGTTATAAAACTAATCTTTATCGAACAAAAATAACATTTATTGTGTAACTGGGAGTCTCGTGAGCGCAAACATCCGGAGATTATCAAAGGTAAGCGATAMATTTTATTGCTTTTCTGACTTTCTTGACCAATTTGAGGCTAGCTGTTCTTACTGTTTTGTCTAGTGATTGATAAACTCACAAACGCTTGGATTGCTTTCGCTGTAAAGCATATTTTCAAAATCTGACACGATAGGTGGATTAACAACAAGCTAAACTGTGTTTTGGTATATTTCACTTGTGATTTCATGATTATAAATATTTKTAGTATTMTTTTKGAATTTGGCGCTCTRCAATTCAGCGGTTGTTTATGAAAATGATCCCGCTAAAGGGATCCATGCGGCAAGAAGTAAATGAATGGTCCAGAGTGAGATATTCCCTATTCCTTTGAAGGTTTATGTTACTGCTGGGGTATGTACATCTGACTCATGATCTGCGGTTTGGTACAATAAAGCTCTAGTTACTCTCTGCCCCTAACAGACCCAGGATCAGMCTTCYGCAAMCCAGTGCTAACCTTCACCAYTATGAGCCAAACAACTAAACTGGCCCTGGATCATTGCTTAAAGATATAKACTACACACAAACACATAGTATGTAACTGTTCTACATAACCTACATACAAATCTGGTCTAGGTTGACTCATCCTCAGCCAGGTTAGCAGAGATATAAAGCCATATGAACATATTCTATATGCCTTGAACAGTGTGCGTGCATCCGTATGCCTACCGCAAAGGATAACATTCCAGCTTGCTGTAATTTGGTGTATGGCTGAGGCTCACACATTTCGTTCTGATATCCTATTTCTTTGTCTCTCTCTGTCATTCTCTCTCTCTCCCTCTGTTCCCCCTCTTCTATCMAAGTGCACCATATCATGCACTGCAACCATGCTTGTGTCTAGGCTTGTGAGTGTCTAATAATAGCCTAAACAATGTATATGATGCAAGCAGCGAAGCTATGAATGGGGCTAGAGGGAGTACACCAAGTAATGTGTGTGTGTGTGTGTGTATGTGTGTGTAAAGGTTGGAGTTGGCATACAGCACACACGTTACTGTCCCTCTTGGCACACAGCCTTCACCCCTTCCATTCACTTTACGGCCCAAAACACGCAATGCTTCAGTAACCCTATAGATCTCTTTACTTTCTCAACTCTGTCGTCGGGAGATACTCGGAAATCTCTGCCTCCATAGTGATCATTCCTTGGCTTATCTTTATAGTAAACACACTTCTGTTTCTCTTCTCTTTCTTCCTTTCCCTAATCTCTACCGTCCCAATCTCATTAATTCCTCATGCTCTACTAATGTACCCTCTGTCCTCCCATCTGCCCACTAAATTCGAATCCCACTTACTCAAATCTCTTGCTCACATATAATGCTACATACATCCATACCCTTACCCCTCTCTCTCCCCCTATACCCACAATCACCCCTTACTTCTCTAACACCTCCAGCCACCACTCCTCTCCCCCATCCCTCGCCCTCCTCTACCCTCCTGCAGATGGAGAGGCCATCACCCCTGCAGATGGAGAGGCCTCTGAGTTGCGGCACTGCTCTATGAGCTGGTTGCAGCTCTCCACCATGGTCTCCAGCTGGGCCTTGTCACATGAAGACACCCAGGAACCTCGCCAGCTGCCCCACACCAATGTCCCAGCCTGGAGAGAGAATGAAGGAGAGTAGGAGAGGAGAATAAGAGACAGAGGAGAGAGAGAGGAGAGGAGGAGAGGGAGGAGAGGAGAGGAGAGAGAGAGAGAGGGAAGGGAGAGGAAGAGAGAGGGGGAGAGGAGGGAAGAGAGAGAGGGAAGAGGAGAGGGATGGAGGAGAGAGAAGAGAGGGTGAGGAGAGTAGGAGAGGAGAATAGAGACAGAGAAGAGAGGAGGAGAGGAGGGAGGGAGAGAGAGAGAGAGAGAGAGAGAGAGAGAGAGAGAGAGAGAGAGAGAAGAGGAGATTGGCCACAGAAGAGAGAAAGAGTCCAAAACAGAGATGTAAAATATGTAAAATAATGTAATTATTGGTGTCACCTCCAAAATGATTGGCATTTTACATGCAYGTTACCTAATTTTTAYACCCCAGTGAAACAGGAAGCCATGGAAGGCCACAATACAGTTCCTTAAAGGGGCAATCCGCAGTTGTTACATCTATTTTTGGACTACTGAATTCATTATATGTACCCGTTGATTATTGAAGAATATAACTTATAAATGCCTCATGATCTTAGTTCAACTGTCTTACACCATCAGAAAACAATATATAAACKTGTTTTACTCAGTTTGTAAACAAATACAATTTAAACAAACACTATATAGCTTCAAAACATGATTCCTTGCATCCATAGCCTTGTCTATGAATTTGAGAGTGGTTACATTTCTCCAGCTCCATCCCTCAGATTTTTATCAAAACCAGGGGTGGGGAGATGGCTTTGTTATTGTTTCTACTGCTGATTGCGCTTTAAGCTGAGACTAAATTAAAAAAGTCAAAAAAAGATATATAGGGGTGCCAATATTTTTTTTGACACCTACGTATCTATTTGAGAAAACATATTATTACTATTATTAAAATCTATTTCTCTGAGCAATATAAAATAATAATAACATTTCAAATGTTTTGGAGTGTACAATATTGCTCAGTATTTGGATGATTTAATTAATACAGTATTGTTTTTGCTCATCTTTATCAAGAGTGCCAATAATTTATGAGGTGACTGTACCAAATGATCTCTTCTTATCACTCCCAAATGACCTATGAACTAGAGTTTGATAATGCCTTAATAATAAGGAGTATAAGACAGGTTGCAGTACTTTCTATTCCATACACAACCCARTCACACCACTGTGACAAGGTAGTTGGGCTGTATTTATAGGGGGAAGTTGAGCCAAAGGGGTATGGTTTTCTTGTTTCTMGGAAACCATACACAAAATGTATCATTGAAACAAAATATACTGAACAATAATATAAGGCATTATTGCTTGGATATGAGGTAACAGCGGTAAAAAGTAACAAGTGTTTGTTAGGTGTGAAGCCTGTGTTAAAATATGCTTAAAGTGATTAAAAGACAAAAAACGATTGTGTTGAATTGTGTTTGGGAAATAGAGATAGACATGGTTTGAAAAAGGTAGTGGCAATATTTCATTAAGTACAGACATTTGTAGGCGGCTTAATTCACCCCGTCCCACTTGTCCAAAACACGAGGTCTCTGTTGGCACAACTTACCCCGGGTGTTTTCAAAACTGTAATGTTTACATGTATTCTGATTCTTTTCAGGGATACACAACATCCTGAAATCTATGTAGATACCTTTGTTAGAAAGAATACTATAGTTCCCTTGACAGAGTGATGCTGAATGTAAAAAGCAGCTCAACTTACCCCACTCTCCCCTGCATCTAAGACAGAGTGGGGGTTGAACTCTGACTCCGAACATCTGCTTATGTCATCTAAGACATGTTTACAGATCCTTCTATGTGTTATCTAGCGGTTATACATTGGAGTTTCATTGCCTTGCAATAAAGAGGCTGAATTTCTGTCTGTCTCTGTGGCCGGTTATAAACTTTGACCACAGTTCCTTTTTTCTTTCTATAGAAACAGATGCCTTATCCTTATATAACACACTTGCTCAGCAAATACCCTTGCCATACATGTTACGTTTTTTCCTCAATTGCGTACAAGCCATTTTTGGATCTGTGTTGAAATGTATCTACAGCAGAACAGCAGAACAGCAATGATCAAATGCTCAAATACATTTACAGAAATTCTGATCATTTTCTTGCCTGACTTGCATTTCTTAGACCAACTTTTGTTCGTCAGTGAATACAAAAGTCACTGTTAAGTTTTGTTCATAGAATATAACGCATTGTTTTCATCAGAAGAGAAATGTGTGCAATTGCGTTCACTGTTTCTGGCAATCAGTAAATACTACTGCATGAAATTCTTGATCAGCCCAATTAGTGTTATACCATGTACAATATAATAACAATATATGGAAAGATCTAGGAAATGGGGACAGTCTAATTGCCATAATATTGTGGATGTGCAGAGATGCAGAGCATGAAGTTGGGTTACCCATAACTCATCATCTTCAACATTGTGAACTYTGATAGAGCTTTGCTATGGTGATGATTGAGGCCTATACAGTCATAGTTGTGTTCCTCCATTGTATTCACCTTTTTTATTTGTATTTATTTCTTTATTCTTTTACCCCTTTTTCTCCCCAATTTCATGATATTCAATTGGTAGTCTCATCGCTGCAACTCCCCTACGGACTCGGGAGAGGCGAAGGTCGAGAGCCATGCGTCCTCTGAAACACAACCCTGCCAATCTGCACTGCTCGCTTAACCCGGAAGCCAGCCGCACCAACGTGTCGGAGGAAACTTGCAGATAGTGTTTCTGCGCAGCAATGGAAAGTCTATATAGCAATGAGCAAACTAGCCTTTGTATTGAATACATGAAACTGCATTGTGATGATACCGATGAATGTGCTTATTTCTTCTATTTTTTATYAGGAATAATATMTSTGTCTGAAATTGTTTGGTGTAATATGCATAAAAGGAGAGTAAATAGCCCATAATTCTGCACCTTTGGATAGTTGTACTTCCTTTTTAGTGACTGCAAAGAAAATGCATTGATCTACTTAGAATTTTATTAGACTGAATAACTTTCTGTTTTGTCTGCTTGGACTCAACAGATAAATATGGTTGTGTTACTCTTTTTGCAGGCAGTCGTGTTCTTTTGATCAATCTGACATTTTGACGGTATAATATCATTTTGAAGAATGTATTTATGTTTTGAGACGGCATTTACTGTTTCGCCAAAGGCCACAGAGTTCTCTTTTGAACTCTATTTTGGAAGTCGACAACATTGTTAAAAAGAAAAATGGTTGTACGCGATTGAGAAAAACCTGTTTGTTTTCCAAGAAAGGTAGGCTACATGAGCTACTTTCCCCCAACAGTGTCAATGCTGTAACTATGTTGTAACACTGATAGTCACTTTGAGTGATAGTGAATAATATCACACCCTGGAAGGCTTGCTAGTCTATATACTGTATAAACATTCATGTTTGCAAATGATTCCTAACAAGAACACGCTGTGTTTCTGGGCGGGTGTTGTGTGTATGTGAGCATGAGAGCCTGCATGCATGTGTGTGTGTGTGTTTCCGTGCAATGCAGCCCTGAAGGGACCTTTGGAACAGCAAACAACAGTATGGATTTGTTCCCATTCTGCCCCAGTGAGAGTGCAGTTATGTTCCATAGACTGGAACTCTGGTTGCCACGTAGCTCTGAGGGTGGTACGGTTATCATAGAGGTTAGGTGGTATGGGTAAAGTTAGAGTGACATTTGGGATAGGATAGAGCAGGACCACCCAAAGTAGGGCCAAACTTGGCCTGCTAGAGGCTTCCAGAATGATCTTATGTAGACATGGTGGGTTTTTGGCAGCGCACTAATCAGTGTACCTCTAGGATAGAGGGTGGAGGTTCAGGTAAGGTTTGGTTTGATTTCGATATATGCTAGACAGTAGATATAGATGAGTGATGGAGGGAGAGAGAGAAAGGAAGGGAGGGAAAGCGTTTTTTTTACCTTGTACATGTCTTCATATTTCAGGAAGAGGACGTTTGAGTCCATGCGATGCTCCCAGAACTCCTGAACATGCTCAAACCAGGAACCATATCCCACTATGAGACAGAGAGAAAAAGAAGGGGAGAGAGAAACATAGGTGGAGAGAGTTTTTAGTGAGTTTCCCCATGTTTTTCCCCAGTTTCCCCAGGCTTTCTCTTCCCTCTTCACACAACCTGGCCTGATCAGTTACTTATTGCCTAAATAATGCCAGGTCTCCCTGTTAGCCACCCATTCCTCTTAGTCCCAATTAAGAAAAGTAGTCCAGTGTAGACAGAGGACACAAGATGAATAGTGACACCCCCTGCACACCTGGGCGGGTGAACCCTGAACTCTGACACTCACGCTTGTCGTTCATGAAGCGTCTGCAGAACTCCTGGAAGGTTCCGCGGTAGCTCATGGTTCTGAGGGAGCGGTGGAACTGGTAGTAAGACACCACAAGATCTTTAGGGTTCCTCGCCATGTAGATCACCTACAGGAGAACCACATAGAACCACACAGACAATTAGGACTGAATAGATGGAAACATTATACAAACATTATACAAACCAATTGAAGTGTACTCTGACCTTGGACTCTCCATTGTGCATGGCTGTAGGCAGGAAGCGGTAGGGCAGGTGGCTTTTTATCAGACGAGGAGATGTCAACTCCTGTGAAAAGATAGAGGAATTGTCATCATTGGGAACAGAGACGGTATAAAACAAGGAGCAGAAAAACACCTAATCCATTTCTTGCTTTGCATTGAAATATGGTGCTGCATGTGGTAACTGTACCTGTCTGTTTTACAAGCAAGTGATTCAGGATCAGGAAGTAATAATACTCAGTGCTGTAGGCCTACCTGTATGATGTCTAGGCCAGACTGAGGGTACTCCAGAACAGCCGTATATAGTGCTGTAGGCCTACTGTATGATGTCTAGGCCAGGCTGAGGATACTACAGTACAGTAGTAATACTCAGTGCTGTAGGCCTACCTGTATGATGTTAGGCCAGGCTGAGGTACTCCAGAACAGTAGTAATACTCAGTTCCATAGGCCTACCTGTATGATGTCTAGGCCAGGCTGAGGATACTCAGACAGTAGTAATACTCAGTGCTGTAGGCCTACCTGTATGATGTCTAGGCCAGGCTGAGGATACTACAGAACATAGTAATACTCAGTACTGTAGGCCTACCTGTATGATGTCTAGGCCAGGCTGAGGGTACTCCAGAACAGTAGTAATACTCAGTGCTGTAGGCCTACCTGTATGATGTCTAGGAGGCTGAGGTACTACAGAACAGTAGTAATACTCAGTGCTGTAGGCCTACCTGTATGATGTAGGCCAGGCTGAGGGTACTCCAGAAAGTAGTAATACTCAGTGCTGTAGGCCTACCTGTATGATGTCTAGCCCAGGCTGAGGGTACTCCAGAACAGGAGCTGCTCATCGATGTTCATCAGACCAATCTCATCTGGGTGCCCCTGACTCACCAAGATACACCACTCCTGAAGGAGACTGGTACCTGGGGGGGGGGGGGGGGGGGGGGGTAAAGATGGTGAGAGGAGGGAGGGGAGAGGAGAATGAGAGGAAAAAGGTAAATGGGTAGTCATTTGTGTAAATGTAAAATGACACCAATGAGGGAAAAATTCACAGCCCAAACTACACCATTATAGTGCTGTTTAGCAAACACTTACCAACCTCACACACCAGATGATCTACACGGAACAAAAATATAAACGCAACATGCAATAATTTCAAAGATTTTACTGAGCTACAGTTCATATAAGGAAATCAGTCAATTAAAATAAAGGCCCTAATCTATTTATTTCACATGACTGGGAATACAGATATGGATATTTTGGTCACAGATAGGTAGGGCCGTGGAACAGAAAACCAGTGAGTATCGGATGTGACCACCACTTGCCTCATGCAGCGCAACACATCTCCATCCCATAGAGTTGATCAGGCTGTTGATTGTGGCCTGTGGAATGTTGTCCCACTCCTCTTCAATTGCACTGCAAAGTTGCTGGATATTGGTGGGAACTGGAACACACTGTCGTACACGTCGATCCAGAGCATCCCAAACAGGCTCAATGGGTAACATCTCTGGTGAATATGCAGGCCATTGACGAACCGGGCCATCTTCAGCTTCCAGGAATTGTGTACAGATCCTTGCGACATGGGGCAGTGCATTATCATGCTGAAACGTGAGGTGATGGGTGCGGATGAAAGGCACAACCCCACCGACACTATGGGGCACTCTGTTCACAATCAGCAAACCTCTCGCCCACACAACATCATACGTGGTCTGCGGTTGTGAGGCCSGTTTGAAAGAAATGAGCTTTTTGTGTGTATGGAACATTACTGGGATCTTTTATTTCACCTCATGAAACATGGGACCAACACTAAACATGTTGCGTTTATATTTTTGTGCAGTACAGTTTTATACCGAATGCTGCAATGATAGTTTGTCTATTTTAGCTAGCTAACCTTAGCTAGATAGCTAAAATAGCCAAACTAACCTTAGCTAGGTAGCTAGCTAAGCTAGCACCAAAGCTAGCACAGTATCTGGATCCTCCCCTTTTCCACTGCAGTTTCAGATGAGCAGCACTCAGTGAGTCAGTGTTAAACCTTGTGAAAAAGTAGCTAGTGCCCCTAATGGAAGTACCAATGCCAAAGAGGAGAAAAGTGCAGGACATAAGTTTTTTTGGAAGAGAATTGTAAATGAATGAATGGCTACATAGCTAGCTAGCTAACTACACTATACATACTGTAATGGTCTGGTAATACATAGTCAGCTAGCTAGCTATACATATTTTGCCAGACAGTAAATAAATAATTTAGCTAATAAATCATWATCTAATTCATGTTAATAAGTTAACCCCGTCATTGTTCAGGTCAGCCATTTTTGTCATATGATAATGGCATTTGGTCAAATGATTAAGGCTCGGTTCAAAGACAGGCAATAGAGAGTGAGAGAGAGAGAGCACCACCCATGTTGAGGCAGGGAGAGGACGAATAGGTCATCAGGTGAGAATTTGGAATGTAGTGGTGAAGAAACAATTGTGAACACACAAATTTGAATATTTAAATGTAGTCCTATAAGACATGCCTTGTAGATGTAATATTGTTTAAGTTTAATCATATTTTGAAAAAGGCCCTTCTATTTTGGCAATAGAAAGTAAGACACGGTTTGTTGTCATGTTTGATGAAGGGGACTGAGCCACAAGTCAGGGACCAGTTGAGCACAGATGACAGGGGCAGAGCCACCGAACAAAAATAAGTTATCGACATCGGTACCAGGACAAAACCAAATCAACCACATCCCAAGTGTATTGTAATCCAGAAGCGAGCTGACAGAGTTGTCATTTCAAGAGAAGTGGTTTCAAGTTTCCCCTGGCGTCCTTACAGTGCCTCTTTAAAAACCTCTCTGGGATAGGTGGGACATTAGCGTCCCACCTGGCCAAAATCCAGTGAAAATGCAGAGCGCCAAATTCAAATAAATTACTATCAAAATTAGACTTTCATGAAATCACACATGCAGTACACCAAATTAAAGCTACACTTGTTATGAATCCAGCCAACGTGTCAGATTTCAAAAAGGCTTTACGGCGAAAGCAAACGATGCTATTATCTGAGGGTAGCACCCCAGCAAACAAACACAGACAATCATATTTCAACCCTCCAGGCACGACACAAAACGCAGAAATAAAGATATAATTCATGCCTTACCTTTGACGAGCTTCTTCTGTTGGCACTCCAATATGTCCCATAAACATCACAAATGGTCCTTTTGTTCGATTAATTCCGTCGATATACATCCAAAATGTCCATTTATTTGTYGCGTTTGATCCAGATAAACACCGGTTCCAACTTGCGCAACATGACTACAAAATTTCTCATAAGTTACCTGTAAGCTTGGTCCAAACATTTCAAAGTACTTTCCTAATACAACTTTAGGTATTTTTTAACGTAAATAATCGATCAAATTTAAGACGGGATATACTGTGTTCAATACCGGAGGAAACCAAAGTGTAGCGTGCTTTTCAAGTCACGCGCCTCTATCAAAGAGTACACTTCCCTCTACCCTCGTTCTGAACAGTGCTACTTCTTCATTTCTCAAAGGAAAAACCTCAACCAACTTCTAAAGACTGTTGACATGCAGTGGAAGCGATAGGAACTGCAAAAAAGTMTCTTAGAAATCTGGATTCCCAATGAAATCCCATTGAAAAGAGAGTGACCTCCAAAAAAAATTCTGAATGGTTTGTCCTCGGGGTTTCGCCTGCCAAATAAGTTATGTTACATGATTCAAACAGTTTTAGAAACTTCAGAGTGTTTTCTATCCAAATCTCCTAATAATATGCATATCTTAGCTTTTGGGCCTGAGTAGCAGGTAGTTTACTTTGGACACGCTTTTCATCCGGACGTGAAAATACTGCCCCCTATCCCAAATAAGTTTTAAAGGGGGTTTTATGCTTCCATTGCACCAAAGGTTTTCTGAATAAGAGGTTACTCTTTGGCAAAAACTCAAACCCTGCCTTTTATTGTCCCCAGCACAAGGTGCACCTGTGTAATGATCATGCTGTTTAATCAGCTTCTTGATATGCCACACCTGTCAGGTGGATGGACTATATTGGCAAAGAAGAAATGCTCACTAACAGGGATGTAAACAAATTGGTGCACAACATTTGAGAGAAATATGCTTTTTGTGCATATGGACAATTTCTGGGATCTTTCATTTCAGCTCATGAAACATGGGACCAATACTTAACATGTTGCGTTTATATTTTTGTGCAGGATAGTTTTATACCAAATTCTGCAATGCTAGTTTGGCTATTTTGGCTAGCTATGCTAGCATCAGGCTTTAGAAATTGGAAGAAGGCTCTTGAGAAGATTTCTGCTTATGCTAAAAGAGTTCACAAAAATCAAACCCTGTGGACTCACAGTTATCTACAGCTTTAAGAAGAGGAAGCAAAACATTGTCTACTGAAAATTGAAGGTTCAGTGAAGTTCTTTGCAAGACAGGGTGAGGCCTTAAGAGGTCACGAGGAAGAACATGAAAATCTTTAGGAACTTTTAAAAGGCAAAAGACGACAAAGTCCTTCAGAGCTGGTTAAAGAGGCGCAACCATGATTACACTAGCCCTAAGATACAGAATGAGATTCTTAACTTAATGAGCAATGACATCATTTGAAGAATAGCCAAAATCATCCGATCTCTCCCMTCCCCCCCAACAACACAAAGTTACGCCCTTGGCTGTCGGACAGGCGAAGAGTGAGTATTGACTGTCCTGTCCGCTTGGGTTGTTCGGWTTCCAGATTTTYCATATCGTCATACCGTCCTTCTCTCATTCCAGGATTTATGGTATTACCGGTTTAGTGCACAAGGGGGCGATAAAAACCTAAAAACCATTGGGAATCTGCAACCAAAATTCTAACAAAATTAGCGAATTTCCATGGAGGCTGCTAGCTWAATATGCTAACAAGCACGAACAAAAATAAACAAATTTCAAATCCAGCTCATAAAGTTACACATACACTACCATTCAAAAGTTTGGGGTGACTTAAATTGCTTTTCTTTCAAAAAGGAAATTTCTTTAACTCCCTTTTTCTCTCCAATTTCGTGGTATCCAGTTACTGTCTTGTCTCATCGCTGCAACTCCAGTACGGACTCGGGAGAGGCGAAGGTCGAGAGCCATGCGTCCTCCGAAACACAACCCAACCAAGCCGCACTGCTTCTTGACACAGAGCGCATCCAACCCGGAAGCCAGCCGCACCAATGTGTCGGAGGAAACACCGTACACCTAGCGACCTGGTCAGCACGCACTGCGCCCGGCCCGCCACAGGAGTCGCTAGTGCGCGATGAGACAAGGATATCCCTGCCGGCCAAACCCTCCCTAACCCGGACGACGCTGGGCCAATTGTGCGCCGCCCCATGGGCCTCCCGGTCGCAACAGAGCCTGGGCTCAAACCCAGAGTCTCTGGTGGCACAGCTAGCACTGCGATGCAGTGCCTTAGACCACTGCGCCACCCGTGAGGCACTGGACATTTCTTTTTTGTCCATTAAAATATGATGTTGATCAGAAATACAGTGTAGACAATGTTAATGTTGTAAATCACTATTGTAGCTGGAAACGGCACMTTTTTWATGGAATATCTACATTATGAGACCCATTATGAGCAACCATCACTCCTGTGTTCCAATGGCACGTTGTGTTAGCTAATCCAAGTTTATTATTTTAAAAGCCTAATTGATCATTAGAAAACCCTTTTGCAATTATGTTAGCACACAGCTGAAAACTGTTTTTACGATTAAAGAAGCAATAAAACTGGCCTTCTTTAGACTAGTTGAGTATCTGGAGCATCAGCATTTGTGGATTCGATTACAGGCTCAAAATGGCCAGAAACAAAGACCTTTCTTCTGAAACTCATCAGCCTATTCTTGTTCTGAGAAATGAAGGCTATTCCATGCAACGAAATTGCCAAGAAACTGAAGATCTCGTACAACGCTGTGTACTACTCCCTTCACAAAACAGCGCTAACTGTCTTTAACCAGAATAGAAAGAGGAGTGGGAGACCCCGGTGCACAACTGAGCAAAAGGACAAGTATATTASTGTCTAGTTTAAGAAACAGACGCCTCTCAAGTCCTCAACTGGCAGCTTCATTAAATAGTACCCGCAAAACACCAGCCTCAACGTCAACAGCGAAGAGGCAACTCCGGAATTGCAAAAGGGTTTTCTAATGATCAATTAGCCTTTTAAAATTATAAACTTGGATTAGCTAACATAATGTGCCATTGGAACACAAGAATGATGGTTGCTGATAATGGGCCTCTGTACGCCTATGTAGATATTCCATTAAAAACCAGCTGTTTCCAGCTACAATAGTCCTTTACAACATRAACAATGTCTACACTGTATTTCTGATCAATTTGATGTTATTTAATGGACAAAAAAATTGCTTTTCTTTAAAAAACAAGGACATTTCTAAGTGTGACCCCAAACTTTTGAACGGTAGTGTATATAGGTAGGAGATACCGAATGTCATTTTTGGTGCGTTTGAACATTTACAAGCGAATGTGAACAAGAGACAGTACAAATTAACAAAAGTTTTGATGCACGCTTGTCTGATCTGAAGCGGCATGTGTCAGTCTGGGGTTTGCCTGCTCTACTCAGAGAAGATGGGGAGCAGCAGACAGAAGGAGAAAACGGAGGAGAAAAAACACAAGGAAATGAAAAGACAGCAGTGGCAGCAGTCCAGATAACTCACCCAAARGGCTTTGACTTCTCAAATACGGCAGAAAGCCAACACAATATGATGCCCCATCACCTTATTAATTCAGTAACTTACTTAGATAACACAGAATTCTTAATTTTTCACAGCAGGAAGATAATATATAACAGGTAAGATATCTCTTGGTGTGTTTAATAAAAGCAGATCTAAAATGCTTTTTTTGTTATTTCTGCTCGGCGTCCGACAAATTTTGTGCTTCAGTTGCACTTCTCCACTAGGATGAGAATTCATGAACGGGCGTTCTATCAGCAGACAGCTCTGACTGATGTGCCGCTTTTTTCTCAGGTACTTTTCTCTGTACTTTTCTCAGGTAAAATTCAAGATTAACTGTAAGCAAAACATTAAGAAATATGTATGGCTACATTATGTCTATGTTAAACATTGGAAATGATGGCCATGCATCGTTTATGCAAAAAAATACCTTTCTTTTTCGTTGCAAACTCATTTACTTGTGTGGCTGCCATCTGTCGAATGTGTTGCGCTAATGTATTTTCTGTGAAGGGAAACGATAGTTGCACGTCCCTGATCACTCTGTTGAAGCAACAAAAAAAAACACTGTTGACTTTGAATATAAAACGCAACCCCTGTCAATACACAGCTGGACTCAGCTGCTCCTGCTTTCACCCATTGTGCTATTTACAAACAAACATGACTGGCTCAACTTTTCTGGGGAACTATGATAAGYTTCATAATGTAAAATAATGTGACAGGTGAAATGAAGAACGTGATCTGCTTTATCTCCTAATTGCTCAAGTTGACTGCAGGTATTTACTTAAAAAGTAGCTACAAATGGTATTGACTGTATTGAAAAAACACCCAGTGACTATTTCCAAATACCCCGGTATACGGTATATACGGTATACTGCCCAAGCCTTATGTCCACCTGTGTACAATGTCTTTACCAACGACATATTTTACCAGGATTTGGAAAATCTATCTGATCATTTATTTTCCCCGAAAGCTTTGTGGACATCTGGGAATTGTGCATTGAGGAAGATTCGTGGCTAGGTGCATTTGGAAGGACTCAATAGGTCAGTTAAGAACAAATTCTTACAATGACGGCCTACCCCGGACGATACTGGGCCAAATGTGCGCCGCCCTATGGGACTCCCAATCCCGGCCAGATGTAACACAGCCTAGAATCGAAACAGGGACTGTAGTGACACCTCTTGCACTGAGATGCAGTGCCTTAGACCACTGCGCCACTCGGGATAGAAGTGTACAGAATGGTTACCTGGAGGAAAATGGGGTAGGGTCATGCTTTGTAATTTCAGTCAAAGGGAGGGTTTAGTATTTTTTTAATCTAGTCCAGGGGTGGGTCATGTAATTTGTAATTTATGAAATCTCAATATTTCTGTGTTTTAGAATTAGTTGCATATTAGGCTGTATCGATGTGTGCCCAATGCTGCGGGCAACATCAAGTGCGCTTATAGGCTATTTAGTGTGGTCTCAATCAAATGATCCATAGCCTATAAGCTATGAAGTGCATGCTGGGAGAAGCACAGAGCAAGGTTATATTTCTAAGATACACTATATATACAAAAGTATGTGGACCCTCCTTCAAATTAGTGGATTTGGCTATTTCAGCCACACCTGTTGCTGACAGGTGTATACAACTGAGCAAACAGCCATGCAATCTCCAGAGACAAACATTGGAAGTAGAATGGCCTTACTGAAGAGCTCATTGACTTTCAACGCAGCACCGTCATAGGATGCCACCTTTCCAACAAGTCAGTTCATCAAATGTCTGCCCTGCCAGACCTGCCCTGGTCCACTGTAAGTGCAGKTATTGTGAAGTGTAAACGTCTAGGAGCAACAACGGCTCAGCCGCGAAGTGGTAGGCCACAAGCTCACAGAACGGGACCGCTGAGTGCTGAAGCGCGAAGCGCGTAAAAATCGTCTGTCCTCGGTTGCAACACTCACTATCGAGTTCCAAACTGCCTCTTCCCAGAAGAGTGGAGGCGGTTATAGTAGCAAAGGGGGACCAACTCCATATTAATGCCCGTAATTTTGGAATGAGATGGAATGAGATGTTCGACAAGCAGGTGTCATGTAGTGTATGTAAAATGGAGTAGAATTGCATGAAATGTTTATAAAAGGCCATTTCTTCTTGGACCTGAAAATGTGATAACAGATTCATGCAATGCTTTTACTTGAAAGGAGATCTCTCCACCCCTACTCTTGTCCACGGTGGTCTGAGAACCCAAAACCTTGTGCGCTATCAAAATTCCTGTGTTGCCATGTAATGCTTACAAGATTAACAGTTTCTAAAACTGCATATCTAAGACTCTGGTCTGTCCAAGCAGTGAGGGTAAATGTATACATGTTCTCTGCTATCCACTTCGGTTTAATTATTATTTTGGGTACAGGGGACAGTTTTTTTTTTCAAGTATTCAGGGAGGTTTTAGGTCATATATTTAGCTGGAGGGAGGGCCAGCCATTTGTGTTTCAGAGGTCTGATTCTATCCATGTAACCCTTATTATAAATAACATTCACTCCCTTACAGTGCTAATATTGTAGGGAACAACATCGCCGATCACTGACTGCCAGCCTGCATCTGTTACCAGGCCTTGTAAGGTGTGCATATTGGTGGCAGGGAAGTCAGGTGCAGGAGAACGAACTTAGTATAAACGGAGTCATTTAATAAGAACTTACAAACAAACTCCAAAACCAAAATATACAAAAACTAATAAAATGGGTACAAAACCCATCACGCACCAACACATAATAGCACTAACATACAATCAAACAATCTCCAACAAGGACATGAGGGGAAACAGAGGGTTAAATACACAACATGTAATTGATGGGATTGGAACCAGGTGTGAAGGAAGACAAGACAAAACCAATGGAAAATGAAAAATGGATCAGTGATGGCTGGAAGATCGGTGACGTCGACCGCCAAACACCGCCCGAACAAGGAGAGGGACCGACTTCGGCAGAAGTCGTGACAGACCAAGAGAGCACAACAACCCAGACTGCTCCCACCTCTCTTCTCTCCTCTCTCTCCTGTAATTATACTTTACTCCTGCAGATGCAGATATAGGCACTGCTGAAATCCAGTGTGGACAGAGAAGAGACATTAAAGGAATACTTGCTATATATGTCTCTGAAAGATTTGACTCCCACAATGAACTTGAGGGAAGATGGATATTTATGTCCACCTAGTCACGTGACCAGGAGGACCCACCCGGGGAGCGAGTTCTGCTCCAGCACAGGTTGTCAACACACAAGTGCGTCACGCGCAAGCACAGCGTATCACGGTCCGCAGCAGCACAGCACTGCGCAAAGCAGTCTGGATCTGACAGAAAGAGACGGATGTAAGCAGTAACCCGAGGCCTGAAAATTCAATACATTGTCTGTGTATCCTCCGATAACATATGTCAACAGCGAATGGATGCGAAGAGCGCAGGCGTTTAACGTAACTCGAAGGTTCCCATGATAAGTTATTGATTTCAGCAGCACATAACTCAGAATGAAAAGTCATTCAATGAGCTGCCATGACTGCCACGAAATCAGACTGTTGTCTATTTGTGAATGTTCCTAACGCAGCCAGGCGATCGCAGCATTTAGCCTGCTGCAGGCTACGTTTGGAGAGAGGTAAACATTGATGCCCTTCCCTAATAGACCAGTGCAACTCCGAACACAATGCAATCATAAACTTATAAGGACTCAACTGAAGACAATTGCGTTTCTTACACACGACACAATATGGCGAAAGAAATGTAAAGCAACTATAGACCTACACCTAAGACCCTGCATTCTCTAGTGAGGGTACTGGACTAACATATTGCATAGCATCAACACTTGCCAATATTGTTTACCTGACTTGGGATACGTGACAATCCATATGTCGCTACTTCTGAGGGAGAAGTTGGCGATCTCCTCCATCTTTCCTCTGCAGAAGGGTGGAAGTCGTACTCCATCAAACTCGAAGTATTTGCTCTCAAACTCTATCGGGGTGCTTGGCGTGTCTGCCTCGCTCTCGGCCATCCTCAAAACGGGCACCCAACAACAATATATTTGTAATCAATTGAAAGGTTATAATTAGATTTGTTTTGAAAGCGATAATAATTATCGTCTCGAGTCGAGATATATGGTTAGGCTAGGACGTGATAGACCGCGAGCGAAGTACGCATTGACCTTCAGCCAATCACGTCGTAGCAAAGTGATGTAATGCATGCGCTCATGTGATGCGCGCGCCTCCTCCTCAGCTTCAGCACCAGTTCGCTGTTGCGGAGCACGCGCGTGCTCACTAGTGTCTGTAGCCGGAAGAGGAATGCTTTCAAGCATAGGCTACATGAAGCATTCAAGCTGATGCAGGTAGTTGTTCTTGGAAATTAAAATCAAGAGATTAGGTTTTCAAATTCTACGTCAATGGCCTTCTACATTAGCCTATGTAATGGTCCCTTGTTTGATCTGGGTAGACTGCTGTCAAGTGAGCCGACGCCCACAAAACGCTGCAAAGCAATCCGCGCTTCAGTCTCCTCCTGAATTTAACTGCGTGAATACACAACACTTTACGGTATCGCACGTTTTATGGTAGAAAAGCTAAGTGGGATGCACAGATAGAGACAATAGCTACAAATCATACCAAGAAAACAGTTTAAAGCACACTTATCCAATCTTCCACAAAAAACGTTTACCAAATAGTTTATTTAATTTTCGGGCCTTATCAAAAATGACTGATATCACGAGTGGAGTAAGGCTGCGTAGGCTACAGTAGCCTACCGGGCATGCTGTTTACCAAATGGTTAATTATGAAAGCAAGATGGCTTTGAGGCAAATGTCGGCCATATTGGAACTCCCCAGGAGGAGCAGTCCTCATTGGAATGAATGGAATTCTACAGTTATTTCAAATAAATGTTTCAAGGACAAAATTACATGTATTTAAGTATTTTGTTGTTGTAGTGGGGACAGTAACATATGAACTTTCTAAACATTATACTTTAATGAAACGTTTTGTATATATATACAGTCCAGTCAAAAGTTTGGACACACCTACTCATTCAAGGGTTTTTCTTTATTTTGACTATTTTCTACATTGTAGAACAATAATGAAGACATCAAAACTATGAAATAACACATATGGAATCATGTAGTAACCAACAATGTTTTAAACAAATCAAGATATTTTATATTTGAGATTCTTCAAAGTAGCCACCCTTTGCCCTGATGACAGCTTTGCACACTCTTGGAATTCTCTCAACCAGCTTCACACGGAATGATTATCCAACAGTCTTAAAGGAGTTCCCACATATACTTAGCACTTGTTGGCTGCTTTTCCTTCACTCTGCAGTCCAACTCATCCCAAACCATCTCAATTGGGTTGAGGTCATGTCATTGTGGATGCCAGGTCATCTGATGCAGCACTCCATCACCCACCTTCTTGGTCAAATATCCCTTACACAGCCTGGAGGTGTGTTGGGTCATTGTCCTATTGAAAAACAAATGATAGTCCATCTAAGCACAAACCAGATGGGATGGTGTATCGCTGCAGAATGCTGTGGTAGCCATGCTGGTTAAGTGTGCCTTGAATTCTAAATAAATCACAGACAGTGTCACCAGCAAAGAACCATCACACCTCCTCCATGCTTCACGGTGGGAACCACACATGCAGAGATCATCTATTTACCTACTCTGCGTCTCACAAAGACACGGTGGTTTGAACCAAAAATCTAAAATTTGTAATCATCAGAACAAAAGGACATATTTCCACCGGTCTAATGTCCATTGCTCGTGTTTCTTGGCCCAAGCAAGTCTCTTCTTCTTATTGGTGTCCTTTAGTAGTGGTTTCTTTGCAGCAATTAGACCATGAATGCCTAAATCACACAGTCTCCTCTGAACAGTTGATGTTGAGATGTGTCTGTTACTTGAACTCTGAAGCATTTATTTGGGCAAAAATTTCTGAGGCTGGTAACTCTAATTAACTCTTTCCTCTGCAGCAGAGGTAACGCTGGGGCTTCCTTTCCTGTGGTGGTCCTCATGAGAGCCAGTTTCATCATAGCGCTTGATGGTTTTTGCGACTGCACTTGAAGAAACGTTCAAAGTTCTTGCAATTTTCCGCGTTGACTGAGCTTCATATCTTAAAGTAATGATGGACTGTTGTTTCTCTTTGCTTATTTGAGCTGTTCTTGCCATAATATGGACTTGGTCTTTTACCAAATAGGGCTATCTTCTGTATACCACCCCTACCTTGTCACAACACAACTGTTTGGCTCAAATGCATTAAGAAGGAAAGAAAGTCCACAAATGAACTTTTAACAAGGCACACCTGTAAATTGAAATGCATTCCAGGTGGCTACCTCATGAAGCTGGTTGAGAGAATGCCATTAGTGTGCAAAGCTGTCATCAAGGTAAAGGGTGGATACTTTGAAGAATCTCAAATATAAAATATATTTTGATTTGTTTAACACTTTTTTGGTTACTACATGATTCCATGTTGTATTTCATGGTTTTGATGTCTTCACTATTATTCTACAATGTAGAAATAGTTAAAAAAAAGAAAAACCCTTGAATGAGTTGGCATGTTCAAACTTTTGACTGGTACTGTATACTAAACATAAATATAAACCAAACATGTAAATGTTGGTCCCATGTTTCATGAGCTGAAATAAAAGATCCCAGAAATGTTACATCTGTCCGCACAAGGGGGGGGGGTACCTAGAGTGATTACTAAACAACATGATTATTACACAGGTGCACCTCGTGCTGGTGACAATAAAAAGCCACACCAAAATGTGAAGTTTTGTCAAATAACATAATGCCACAGATGTCTCAAGTGTTGAGGGAGTGTGTAATTGGCATGCTGACTGCAGGATGTCCACCAGAGCTGTTGCCAGATAATTGAATGTTAATCTCTCTACCATAAGCAAACTCCAACGTTGTTTTAGAGAATTTGGCAGTACGTCCAACCGGCCTCACAACCGCAGACCTTGTGAAACCACGCCAGCCCAGGACCTCCACATCTGACTTCTTCACTTGCGGGATCGTCTAAGACCAGCCACCTGGTCAGCTGATGAAACTGAGGACTATTACTGTCTGTAAAAAAGCCCTTTGTGGGGAAAATCTCATTCTGACTCCCCAGTGGGTGGGCCTGGCTTCCAAATGGGTGGGCCTAAACTCTCCCAGGCCCACCCATGGCTGAGCCCCTCCCCAGTCATGTGAAATCCATAGATTAGGGCTTAATTTATTTATTTCAATTGACTGATTTTCTTATATGAACTGTAACTCAGTAAAATAATTGAAATTGTTGCATGTTGCATTTATATTTTGGTTAAGTACAGTTGAAATCATAAGTTTACATACACTTAGGTTGGAGTCATTAAAACTTGTTTTTCAACCACTCCACAAATTTCTTGTTAACAAACTATGGTTTTGGCAAGTCGGTTAGGACATCTACTTTATGCATGACACAAGTAATTTTTCCAACAATTGTTTACAGACAGATAGATTATTTCACTTATAATTCACTGTATCACAATTCCAGTGGGTCAGAATTTTACATACACTAAGTTGACTGTGCCTTTAAACAGCTTGCAAAATTCCAGAAAATGATGTCATGGCTTTAAAAGCTTCTGGTAGGCTAATTGACATAATTTAAGTCAATTGGAAGTGTACCAGTGGATGTATTTCAAGGCCTACCTTCAAAAGCAGTGCCTCTTTGCTTGACATCATGRGAAAATCAAAAGAAATCAGCTAAGACCTCAGAAAAATAACTGTAGACCTCCACAAGTCTGCTTCATCCTTGGGAGCAATTTCCAAACGCCTGAAGGTACCACGTTCATCTGTACAAACAATAGTACTCAAGTATAAACACCATGGGACCACGCAGCCGTCATACCGCTCAGGAAGGAAATGCGTTCTGTCTCCTAGAGATGAACGTACTTTGGTGCGGAAAGTGCAAATCAATCCCAGAACAACAGCAAAAGACCTTGTGAAGATGCTGGAGGAAACGGGTACAAAAGTACCTGTATCCACAGTAAAACGAGTCCTATATTGACATAACCTGAAAGGCCGCTCAGCAAGAAAATGCCCCGAAACGGCCATAAAAAAGCCAGATTATGGTTTGCAACTGCACATGGGGACAAAGATCATACTTTTTGGAGAAATGTCCTCTGGTCTGATGAAACAAAAATAGAATTGTTTGGCCATAATGACCATTGTTGTGTTTGGAGGAAAAAGGGGGATGCTTGCAAGCGGAAGAACACCATCCCAACCGTGAAGCACGGGGGTGGCAGCATCATGTTGTGGGAGTGCTTTGTGCAGGAGGGACTGGTGCACTTCACAAAATAGATGGCATCATGAGGCAGGAAAATTATGTGGATATATTGAAGCAACATCAAGACATTAGTCAGGAAGTTAAAGCTTGGTCGCAAATGGGTCTTCCAAATGTACAATGACCCCAAGCATACTTCCAAAGTTGTGGCAAAATGGCCTAAGGACAACAAAGTCAAGGTATTGGAGTGGCCATCACAAAGCCCTGACCTCAATCCTATGGAAAATCTGTGGGCAGAATTGAAAAAGCGTGTGTGAGCAAGGAGGCCTACAAACCTGACTCAGTTACACCAGCTCTGTCAAGAGGAATGGGCCAAAATTCACCCAACTTATTGTGGGAAGTTTGTGGAAGGCTACCCGAAACGTTTGACCCAAGTTAAACAATTTAAAGGCAATGCTACCAAATACTAATTGAGTGTATGTAAACTTCTGACCCACTGGGAATGTGACGAAAGAAATAAAAGCTGAAATAAATCATTCTCTCTACTGTTATTCTGACATTTTACATTCTTAAAATAAAGTGGTGATCCTAACTGACCTAATACAGGGAATTTTTACTAAGATTAAATGTCAGGAATTGTGAAAAACTGACTTTAAATGTATTTGCCTAAGATGTATGTAAACTTCTGACTTCAACTGTATATATTTTTTATGTTTAGCGGACGTAATATATTTTAWAAGAATGCATTAAGGTGTCTGCAATAGAATAAATGAGGCAAAAACATATGTAAATGTAATGTTTACCACATGGCCTTAAATTGAGCCAATTTGTTTTTCTCTGTTGCCCATGCTATTTCAATATCTAAATAACAAATAATTAGATTTTTCCATTGGTTTATGTCCCCCAGAGTGGATTGATTGATTTCCAAGTTTTTAATATACATTTTTTCAAGATGAGTGATGAGAAGACAATCATCCAGCCCATTGTGTATCTCACTACACCYGATATGCCATGACTTAAAATATGCAGAGACAGACGGATTAAAAGTAAATCAACATTGTAATACTTCTGACAGCCAACTTTCTAGCTCCGCCCATAACTTTTGGACTTTATAGCGTTCCCAGAAAACTATATGACAAAATGTTTACCATCCATTTTTACTGTATTAAAGTTCCCATTTTTACTGTGTTTTACAGTGTTACAAATGAATTAGAATCCCTCAAAGTTCACTGTAATATACAGTAAACTAGTATTTTTCCAATCTTCTAGCTGGCATAATATGGGCATGTCGCACTAATGAGTGTGGGGTCACTAGGCTGACCCTCTGTGACATTAGGAAGGGCTTTCACCTGTGGCATAACGTTTGAGGTTACAGATATGACAATTCTGTGTGATTGGGCTTTTTGTTCTGTTGAAAAACAGATGTGGACAGTAGTCCAAAAAAAGTACACTGAACAAAAAAATGTATGCATCATGCAACAATTTCAAAGATTTGACTTAGTTACAGTTCATACAAAGGAAATCAGTCAATATATGTATTAGGTCCTAATCTGTGGATGTCACATGACTGGGAAAACAGATAGGCATCTGTTAGTCACAGATACATTTAAATAAAAGGTAAGGCGTGGATCAGAAAACCAGTCAGTATCTTGTGTGACCACCATTTGCCTCATGCAGTGTGACACATCTCTTTCACGTCGAGTTGATTGTGGCCTGTCGAATGTTGTCCCACACCTTTTCAACGGCTGCACGAAGTTGCTGGATATTGGCGGAAACTGGAACACATTGTCGTAGATGTTAATCTAGAGCATCCCGAACATACTTAATGGGTGACATGTCTGGTGAGTATGCAGGCCATGGAAGAACTGGGACATTTTCAGCTTCCAGGAATTGCGTACAGATTCTTGAGGCATGGGGCTGTGCATTATCATGCTGAAACATGAGTCTGTACAAAATCCTAACTATATTTGTAAGTACGGCGTATAGTAGAGGTCAGTGTTTGAAAGCAACTTGGAATCGAAGAAAGCATCGAAACCAAGGTGAAGTCAGTTGGATCTTGTATTTAGTAACACATGGTTTGAAAAAGCATGTGAGAAAAAGAAGCTTCAGATGTGATTGTCAGAAGTACGTCATCAAAGTGATACAGTACATACATCGGCACTCTGCTATCGAAATGACACCGATAGTGTTTTGCAAGTACACTACGTGACCAAAAGTATGTGGACACCTGCTAGTCGAACATCTCATTTCAAAATCATGGACATTCATATGGAGTTGGTCCGCCCTTTGCTGCTATGCCAGTCTCCACTCTTCTGGGAAGGCTTTCCACTAGATGTTGGAACATTGCTGCGGGGACTTGCTTCCATTCAGCCACAAGAGCATTAGTGAGGTCGGGCACTGATGTTGGATGATTAGGACTGGCTCACAGTCGGCGTTCCAATTCATCCCAAAGGTGTTCGATGGGGTTGAGGACAGGGCTCTGTGCAGGCCAGTCAAGTTTTTCCACACTGATCTCAACAAACCATTCTGTATGGACCTTGCTTTGTGCATGAGTGCATGCTGAAACAGGAAAGGGACTTCCCCAAACTGTTGCCACAAAGTTAGAAGCACATGTCACAATGTCATTGTATGCTGTAGCGTTAAGATATCCTTTCACTGGAACTAAGGGGCCAAGCCCGAACCATGAAACAGCCCCAGACTATTAATCCTCCTCCACTTAACTTTAGAGTTGGCACTATGCATTGGGGCAGGTAGCGTTCTCCTGGCATCCACCAAACCCAGATTTGTCCGTTGGACTGCCAGATGGTGAAGCGTGATTCATCACTCCAGAGAAGGCGTTTCCACTGCTCCAGATTCCAATGGCGGCTAGCTTTACACCACTCCAGCCGACGCTTGGCGTTGCTTATGGTGATCTTAGGCTTGTGTGCGGTTGCTCGGCCATGGTAACCCATTTCATGAAGCTCCCGACGAACAGTTATTGTGCTGACATTGCTTCCAGGCAGTTTGGAACTCGGTAGTGACTGTTGCAACCGAGGACAGACAATTTTTACACACTACTTGCTTCAGCACTCAGCGGTCCCGTTCTGTGAGCTTGTGTGGGCTACCACTTTGCGTCTGAGCCGTTGTTGCGCTTAGACGTTTCCACTTCACTATAACAGCACAAACAGTTGACCGGGGCAGTTCTAGCAGGGCAAAAATTTGACTAACTGACTTGTTGGAAAGGTGGCATCCTATAACGGTGCCACGTTGAAAGGCACGGAGCTCTTCAGTAAGGCCATTCTACTACCAATGTTTGTTTATGGATGGCTGTGTGCTTGATTTTATACACCTGATTTAAAGGGGTGTCCACATACTTTTGTATATATATATATGTAGCATGGCTCGTTCTGCGTTGTGTAATTTAATGAGGACTGCCACAACTGGAGGTCTGCTTGTTGGATTTTTATTTGTCCTGTGCACGAAGAGACAACGTACAATATGTTAGCCCTTGGCGCAGTCACATCTCTCAGGCACCTGCGCGAGCACATGGAAACTCACTCAAAAACTGTCCCAAGTAACCACAAGTTACAATAGGTACCCTAGCTAGCGAGCTCGTTAAAACTTTTGAACATACAATATGTAAAATATAAATATTTAACAAAACGTATGCAACCATAACAGCACATTGTGTAACATTACCACGGTTTTATATTGAAAAATAGCAGAGCCAAGGGCAACATACCTCGCTAATTGAAGGTCAGACAAGAGAGAACAATACAAGGGTACGGTAACACAGATACCCCACATGGACCAAACCAAAATATACAAAACGTTTACAATCAAGTGTATTTACAATATAGATATGAAAAAGTGTTTGCACCCCAAAAAAAATAACATTAACTATGCAGCTGTAATGAAATAAAAAACTCACTCTGAATTATTATTATTATTAACACCCCTTCTTGACCTGGCCTATTTGAACTGGTCCTTGTGTGCCACTTGGGGCACAATCTAGGGGAACAACATAACACTGCTAATTATATGTACATTCATTTCCAATGGAAGCTGTGTTTGCATTGCGTTGCAGAGCGTTCTGTATACGTCAGATTTATCGAACGCATGCATCAAACTGTATGTGTTTTTGGCTTGACAGAAGTGGTAGCAGCAGGTGAATGTTGAACTTTTGTTGCACACATGCTGTGTACCATTTTTCGCTTAACACTGTAGGTGTGGTCGAGGCGTTAGCTTCGTAACGATTTCGAGGCATGCCTTGGAGCTCCTGTACCAAACGTAACATCACTACTTGTTTGATCGAATATGAGTTTCGCAATGATTAGGTTGTTACGAGTATACTTTTATAAATAGGGCACGTAACATCCCGACAACTTTGCGAAAACATACTTTATATCGGAGTTGTGCCTGTTGTTCACACGCTTATCTGCCCTCTCATTCGCTACAATGGTGCGACCTGATCTTTCCCCCTCGGTTTTCCTACCTGAAAATACGCGATACCGTAAAGTGTTGTGTATTCGCGAACCAAATTCAGGAGTAGCCTGAAGCGCGGGTGGCTTGACCGCAGTGGACGATATAGGCTACTCAAATCGGTTAATAAGGTTCGAGTTGGCATAGTAATAGCAGGCAGGTTAAACAAATATACAGATTATGATATAATAGATATTAATCGAATGCATCTCTCTCTCATTTATTTCCAATGCAGAGTGTGGGGCGTGGCTCCACCTAAAATAAGACTCTTGCCTCCTTATGCAGATTGGCCAGACCTGCCCTTTTCTAGAAACGGGTAGTTCAGCGCTCCGGCGATTCTCAATAGATGACTCTCGGTCTCTTCGTACATTGCACAAGGAGTAGACTGGCTAGTGTACGCTAGTTTGAGCCGTCCTCTATTCCAATATCTTTCGGAGCTGTTGACATTCAACCAACACTGAAGGGAACTTGACAAAAAAGTTAACATGTTGGAGTGATCATAACGAGCGCATTTACCCAACCGTCTAGGTCCTCGCCAAGGACTGTCCACCCGGCATGTTCGACCTAACGAAGGAATGGAATCTGTCGTTTGCCGGCTGCAGGTTCCTGGGGATCTATCACATCGGAGTAGCCAGCTGCCTGTTGGAACAAGCGCCTTACCTCATCAAAGGTGCCACCAAGATCTACGGGGCTTCCGCCGGTTCCCTCTCCGCCTCGATGCTCGCCAGCCAGGCATCCATAGGTAGGCTACAGTACCCTACTGTACACTGGCCCTTGATTTCACCGGTCCCTGTCATCAGTGGATTGCCTGGATGGAGACTTTTACGCACAAGGAGTAGTCCTCTCTTTCATGTGTTTAGGGGAACTTCAGATTAGCAGTCAAATTAACTTTCAAGAATAATAACTTGTGGTCTTGAGACATGGGGTGAAATGACTTTAACAATGCTGGAAACGTTGCTCCTATGTAATAGATAGGTTGAATTTAGAATTTTAAAATAGGCTACATTTTTCTCATGTTCTAAACTGCAAATGATGTATAATTTGAGCCAAAATACATGCCTGTGTAGAAATATGGTAGCCTTCCACTCGTTGATCATGTCACACCATTGATAAATGCCATCTGAGTCAGTTGTAGGACTATTGACCTATTGGGCCTCTGGATCAGAGGCGTGCCAATGGTTCTGATGGATCTCGCGGACTAGGGACACACACGCAATCACGATTAAGTAGTTCGTAGCTGAGTGTCTGTGCGACACCTGGCCTTTTTTCCCCTCTCTCTTAATTTTGAACCCAATAAATAACCTTATAGTCAAGAGATGGAGTAGCCTCCTGCAAGGTTTCTGGGAATCAGTCCGTACCTGTCCCAGTTGTATCATGTTTAAATGAGAGTGTTAAAGAGGGTGAGAGATTGAAAGAAAGAGTAATAGAGGGAGACATTTCGCTACAACCGCAATAACATCTGCTAAACACGTGTTTGTGACCAATACATTTTTTATTGGTTTGACTTATACAGTGAACAGACAAATTAGGGGTCATGAACCTTTTACCACGGTGGGCTTAAACAGGGGTCCACACAGAGCGTTTCCTGGTAGTCTTAAACAAATCTACTTTGAGACAAGAGTATACACATCACACATGGTTATGGGCTTAAATAGAAGAATACACCTGTACCATGTATGATATAGAGTTTGAAATCTATTCCATTTTGAGTTTGCCTCCCAATATTACACTTTATATACACTATATCACAGAAGACTGAAATATAACAAAACGCCTGGTTTGTTTATTGAGCTGTACACTAAGGTSACTATTCAAAGATACTCAGCTGGTCAGCCTCCAGTGATTCCCCAACATCTTGTCAACATGTGCCTGGAAAAATTATGCCTGATATGTTATACCAATCTGACTGTATGTGCTTTTGTCCATACCCAGGCGTCAAAAACCTCTCCAAAATGTAAAATTGTGTAAAATCTTTCTGCAGCAATTTTATGGAGAAAACTTGCATTCTTTAATGTAGACATTACTTTTTTCATGTGTTCATGAATGTTTGTGTTTAGGCCCGGGGGCCAAAAAACTCTCCAAGTACATTTACGATTTTAAACCTATTCACAAAATATCTTACAGATATCTTCCAGGCCCTTTCTCACTCTCTCTCATCATGTTACAAGCTGACAGGCACAGACCGTAAAAGCCTCAAACTCCTCAACTACACCTCCCCTTCTCCAGCCTCGAACCGGATAAGGATGTGGCTCCACTGAGCTGCCCAATCAGCAGTGAGGAGACTTGACAGGCAATGCACTATTGTGACCCCATCAACACCAACTTTTATATCACCGACAAGTACACTATCCCATCTAGCGGAGAGGTGTCAATTGCACAGGCCATGACAGTTTAGCTGTATTGAACATGTAGCTGTACCGAACACAGGCCCACAGCCCATTTGAACTGTTTCAGCTTTACTCAATGTCGATGTTATACAGGCACTACAAATACAGAGCAAACGACAGGCAAGGGAAAGACAGGTAGCCTGAGTTCATGTCACAGTACAGGGGATGTACAGATACCTATAGATGTTTTTATGTGCATGCAAAGGGGAGCTCTGGTCAGGTACTCAGCTGCGGTGAGTAGTAGTACTTAATGTTGTGTAATCCGGGGAGAGGTTGTATCACAGAGATTCCTGTAAGGTGAAATACAATTATGTAAATGTCTAGTATTTTTGGTCTTGGATTTTAAAAAGCCCTGGATAGCCTAAAACACTATAAACATGGGCCCTAATTGGGACCACAATTGCTTGCCAGCATATTCAGGATTTTTTTCAAAAGTGAGTCAGTAGGCTATAACAATTGAATAAACTAGATATTCTTCTACCATATCTATTGTGTTATATTCTCCTACATTCAATTCACATTTCCACAAACTTCAAGCTGTGTCCTTTCAAATGGTACCAAGAATATGCATATCCTTGCTCCAGGGCCTGAGTTACAGTCAGTTAGATTTGGGCGGACTGGGATATGTTCCGGGTTGCCTCTGAGAATTACATTGACATATACACAGACACAGTGACTGAGTTCATCAGGAAGTGTTTAGGGGATGTTGTTCCCACTGTGACTATTAAAACCCACCCAAACCAGAAACCGTGGATAGATGGCAGCATTCGCGCAAAACTGAAACAGCGAACCACTGCATTTAACCACAGCAAGGTGACTGGGAATATGGTCAAATACAAACAGTGTAGTTACTCCCTCCGTAAGTCAATCAAAAAGGCAAAACGTCAGTACAGAGACGAAGTGGATTCTCAATGAAATGGCTCAGACATGAGACATATGTGGCAGGGTCTACAGACAATCACGGATTACAAAGGGAAAACCAGCCACATCGCGGACACCGACGTCTTGCTCCCGGGCAAGCTAAACACCTTCTTTGATCTCTTTGAGGATAACACAGTTCCACCAACTGTGGTCTCTTGTTCTCCGTGGCCAATGTGAATAATACATTTAAGCATGTTAACCCTCGCATGGCTGCCGGCCCAGACGGCATCCCTAGCCGCGTCCTCAGAGCATGCACAGACCAGCTGGCTGGAATTTACCTGACTTACCTGACACCCTAGACCCACTTTAATTTTCAACAGATCCACAGACGATGCAATCGCTATCGGACTGCACACTGCCATATCCCATCTGGACAAGAGGAATACCTATGTAAGAATGCTGTTCATTGACTATAGCTCAGCCTTCAACACCATAGTACCCTCCAAGCTCATCATTAAGCTTGGGGCCCTGAGTCTGAACCCCGCCCTGTGCAACTGGGTTCTGGACTTCCTGACCGGCCGCCCCCAGGTGGCAAAGGTAGGAAACAACACCTCCACTTCTCTGCTCCTCAACACAGGGGCCCCACAAGGGTGCGTTCTCAGCCCCCTCCTGTACTCCCTGTTCACCCATGACTGCGTGGCCACACACGCATCCAACTCAGTCATCAAGTTTGCAGAAGACACAACAGTAGTAGGCCTGATTACCAACAATGATGAGACAGCCTACATGGAGGAGGTGAGGGCCCTGGTGGAGTGGTGTCAGAAAAATAATCTCTCCCTCAACGTCAACAAAATGAAGGAGCTGATTGTGGACTTCAGGAAACAGCAGAGGGTGCACGCCCCTATCCACATCGACGGGACAGCAGTGGAGAAGGTGAAAAGCTTCAAGTTCCTCGGCGTACACATCACTGACAATCTGAAATGGTCCACCCACACAAACAGTGTGGTGAAGAAGCCGCAACAGTGCCTCTTTAACCTCAGGAAGCTGAAGAAATTGGTCTTGGCCCCTACAAACATCAAACTTTTACAGATGCACAATTGAGAGCATCCTGTTGACCTGTATCACCGACTGGTACGGCAACTGCACTGCCCGGAACTGCAGGGCTCTCCAGAGGGTGGTGCAGTCTGCCCAACACATCACCGGGGGCACACTGCCTGCCCTCCAGGACACCTACAGCACCCGATGTCACATGAAGACCAAAAAGATCATCAAGGACACTATCATCCAGAAGGCAAGGTCAGTAAAGGTGCATCAAAGTTGGGACTGAGAGAAGCTGTTTTTCAGTCTATCTCAAGGCCATCAGACTGTTAAATAGCTATCATTAGCCGGCCGACCACCAGGTTACTCAACACGGTACCCTAGAGATGCCTATAGATGTTTTTATGTGCATGGAATCACTGGTCACTTTAATGATGTTTACATACTGTTTTACTCATTTCATATGTATATATTCTATTCTACTGTATTTTAGTCAATGACACTCCGACATTGCTCCTCCTGATATTTATATATTTCTTAATTCCATTCTTTTACTTTTAGATTTGTGTGTATTGTTGTGAATTGTTAGATACTACTGGACTGTTGGAGCTAGGAACACTAGCATTTCGCTACACCCGCAATAACATCTGGTAAACGTGTATGTGACCAATTAAATTGGATTTGAATTATTCAAAAAGCAACAACAAAAAAACATAAGGTCTACACAATATGTGCTTGGTAACGTCCATGAATGTGTGGTAGCGTTAGCCTGCCAACTAAGACAGATAACATTACCATCAACAAAGTTTCCAATATAAGATGCACCAAAATGGTTCTGCCATTGAAGAATCCACGTTGGGAACAGCTGTTGATTTATGACCGTCAGTGGAGGCTGCTGAGGGGAGGACGGCTCATAATAATGGCTGGAAACCATGTGTTTGATGTATTTGATACCGTTCCACTGATTCCGCTCCAGCCATTACCATAAGCCCATTCTCCCCAATTAAGGTGCCACCGACCTCCTGTGATGACTGTGTGTCTGAGGGGAGAGAAGCTGATAAAGATCTCAACTGGTGATTTGGCTGGCTGAAGGACTGTTTGACATATATTAATAAATATGGGGCTGCAGGGTAGCCTTGTGGTTAGAGCGTTGGACTAGTAACCGAAAGGTTGCAAGTTCAAATCCCCGAGCTGACAAGGTACAAATCTGTCATTCTGCCCCTGAACAGGCAGTTAACCCACTGTTCCTAGGCCGTCATTGAAAATGAGAATTTGTTCTTAACTGACTTGCCTAGTTAAATAAAGATAAAATAAAAAAATGGATGCCAGGGGGGACACTAGAGGGCGCTAAAGCAGGATGTGTCAAAAGAAAGTACTGGATTGTTGTGAGAATTGGCAGAAGAAAGATATAGGTTACATGACAACAGTTCGTATAGTGTCACTGGCATAGCAAACACCCCTGCAGCCCCCGCAAGGCAGATTTGGGGCTTTTAATTTTGGGGGTTGGGGGTTGGGCCCCCCAGATAGTATATGAATAAGTCATAAGCCATAACATTTTTTTTTATTACAGGAAATTAGCTTCACAGCTGCAAAATATTCTCTCTGCCCCATGCACCAAATACAACAGGTGTAGACGTTACTGTGAAGGGCTTAAGTAAGAACATTTGCACACAGAAAAAGGAAATAGGAACACAAAATATACGAGGCTATATAAAAGGAGTACCAGTATGTGCTGGGTCAATGTGCTGGGGTACGAGGTAGTTGAGGTGATTTAGGTCAAATGTACAGGTAGGTAGGGGTAAAAGTGACTAGGCAAACAGAATAGATCATAAACAGATAATAAATCGAGTAGCAGCAGCGTGTGAAAGTGTGTGTGAGAGTGTATGTAGTGTGTGTGTGATTGTCGCTGTAGTATGTGTGGGTGAGTCCAGTGAGTGTGCATAGAGCCAGTGCAAAAAAAGGCTGTCACTGCAGATAGTTCATCAAATGGCTACCCAGACTATTAGACTACCTCAGTATTTTCTTATCACTAATAGATTTTCTTTACTAGAACACTGTGTATAACAGTCTTCAGATCCATTCCATCCAAGTGTAGATAAGATGAACACACATAACTAGCTCAGTACAGGTGCAGAGCAGTAAATAAGTTAAACCGGTGGAGAAATGTCTTGTGAGCTACAGATCACTGTTTAGTTCGCTTGAGAATCAATCTTCCTTTGAATAAAACAAGTATCCAATTCCTCCCAATGGAAGGCCCAAACACAACTAACAGACCCTCCCCTCCTCTAGCTAAGTGCTGTGAGGATGTGATCGAGACAGCCAAGGAGGCCCGGAAGCGTAACCTGGGTCCCCTCCACCCCTCCTTCAACCTGGTCAAGGTCATCAGGTCGGGCCTGGAGCGTGACCTGCCCACCGATGCACACACACTCGCCTCCGGGAGGCTGTGTGTGTCACTCACTCGCGTGTCTGATGGACAAAACGTCATTGTGTCCGAGTTCAAGTCCAAGGAGGAGCTCATCCAGGTGAGTGTCCCCACTCAACCCACCTGGGCTGCTATTCACAAAACATATCCGAGTAGGAGTACTGATCTAGGATCCATTTTGCCACTTAAATCATAATGGATTGGAGTGGGGAGAAAAGTACGGTAAAAATCAAAACATTAGTAAATAAGGTTATCCAAACAATAATTACCTCCCTAGAGCAGTAAAATAATATACCTACATACAGTAGGTCGGAAGTTTACATACACCTTAGCCAAATACATTTAAACTCAGTTTTTCACAATTCCTGACATTTAATCCAAGTAAAAATTCCCTGTTTTAGGTCAGTTAGGATCACCACTTTATTTTAAGAATGTGAAATGTCAAAATAATAGTAGAGAGAATTATTTATTTCAGCTTTTATTTCATCACATTTCCAGTGGGTCAGARGTTTACATACACTCAATTAGTATTTGGTAGCATTGCCTTTAGATTGTTGGGTGAATAAGTTGGGTGAATTTTGGCCAATTCCTCCTGACAGAGCTGGTGTAACTGAGTCAGGTTTGTAGGCGTCCTTCCTCGCACACGCTATTTCAGTTCTGCCCACACATTTTCTATAGGATTGAGGTCAGGGCTTTGTGATGGCCACTCCAATACCTTGACTTTGTTGTCCTTAGGCCATTTTGCCACAACTTTGGAAGTATGCTTGGGGTCATTGTTCATTTGGAAGACCCATTTTCGACCAAGCTTTAACTTCCTGACTGATGTCTTGAGATGTTTCTTCAATATAGCCACAATTTTCCTGCCTCATGATGCCATCTATTTTGTGAAGTGCTGAGGTCTTGGCTAATTTCTTTTGATTTTCCCATGATGTCAAGCAAAGAGGCACTGAGTTTGAAGGTAGGCCTTGAAATACATCCTCAGATACACCTCCAATTGACTCAAATGATATCAATTAGCCTATCAGAAGCTTCTAAAGCCATGACATCATTATCTGGAATTTTCCAAGCTGTTTAAAGACACAGTCAACTTAGTGTATGTAAACTTCTGACCCACTGGAATTGTGATACAGTGAAATATAAGTTAAATAATCTGTCTGTAAACAATTGTTGGAAAAATTACTTGTCATGCACAAAGTAGATGTCCTAACCGACTTGCCAAACTATAGTTTGTTAACAAGACATTTGTGGAGTGGTTGAAAAACAAGTTTTAATGACTCCAACCTAAGTGTATGTAAACTTCCGACTTCAACTGTATCGGTTGTTTTATGATTAACAAAATCTGTCTTATGGGTATCTTCTCTCGCTTATATATGAGCAGAGATCATGGCAGAGATATGCCAGAGTGGCTACAAGGACGCCCTTCGCTTTCTTGAGGAGAACCGTGAGTATTTCTATGTTGCCTTTGACAGTAATAGTGGGCTGTGCTAAGATCAGAAGCTAATGTGACATACATGCAGTGAGCATCAATGATGTCAATTGTACAGGGTTCAACATGAAGTATGGAGTAAACCAACGCTTATTTATGGTGTAATATTTTTATTGGCTGACAAGGTCACGAAAATGTGCGCTCATCGATGGTGGCGGAAGCCGTGCTTTGTTATGATTCTGAACAGTCAGATAGCTAGCAACAATGACAAGAAGCTGCCGTGTGGGGACTCGTAGGTGGCTTGTTTCAGCTAGTTTTATCTTGATTACCATGTCTTGTTTTGAGGTGTTTTGACTGATTTCTTGTCAATGCTAATATAACTAGCTAGCTAACCAACAACGTTAACAATGTATTTGAGAGACAACAAATGCTCATTGTGCAATTGTATCTATGGTTTCAATAAACATTGAGACAAAATATAGTTTACATGTTGTCAGCAATCTAAGCCAACCCTGTCTGTTTTCCCCATAGTTGCCACGCGTCGGTTTTGTTGCTAAACAAACAACTTGTCTATGCTGTATTACAAACATGATGAATGTATTGTTTATGATGTCAGATCTACTGAAGCTGGAGTGTCCGACTGCCGGCCCCAACCTATCAGAAGCTGCCTGCTGCAAGCCCATCGCCATGGAAACAACTAAGAACTGGATGTTCTGGCGGCTCCGCGTCCTGAGGAAGCAACATTGGTGCTTGGATGAGCAGATTGTTGACAACCTGCCAACCCAACTCAAAAAAGGTAGATAGGAGGTCAACCTAGACAAGGGATGGGTAACTGGCGCCCCGCGCCCTTTTGTAGGCCTACGTATCAATTTCCACTTTTTTTTGTGTATATATATACAGTGGGGAGAACAAGTATTTGAAACACTGCCGGTTTTCCTACTTACAAAGCATGTAGAGGTCTGTAATTTTTTATCATAGGTACACTTCAACTGTGAGAGACGGAATCTAAAACAAAAATCCAGAAAATCACATTGTATGATTTTTAAGTAATTAATTTGCATTTTATTGCATGACATAAGTATTTGATAACCTACCAACCAGTAAGAATTCCGTCTCTCACAGACCTGTTAGTTTTTCTTTAAGAAGCCCATCCTCGTTCTCCACTCATTACCTGTATTAACTGCACCTGTTTGAACGCGTTACCTGTATAAAAGACACCTGTCCACACACTCAATCAAACAGACTCCAACCTCTCCACAATGGCCAAGACCAGAGAGCTGTGTAAGGACATCAGGGATAAAATTGTAGACCTGCACAAGGCTGGGATGGGCTACAGTACAATAGGCAAGCAGCTTGGTGAGAAGGCAACAACTGTTGGCGCAATTATTAGAAAATGGAAGTTCAAGATGACGGTCAATCACCCTCGGTCTGGGGCTCCATGCAAGATTTCACCTCGTGGGCATCAATGATCATGAGGAAGGTGAGGGATCAGCCCAGAACTACACGGCAGGACCTGGTCAATGACCTGAAGAGAGCTGGGACCACAGTCTCAAGAAAAACCATTAGTAACACACTACGCCGTCATGGATTAAAATCCTGCAGCGCACGCAAGGTCCCCCTGCTAAGCCAGTGCATGTCCAGGCCTGTCTGAAGTTTGCCAATGACCATCTGGATGATCCAGAGAGGAATGGGAGAAGGTCATGTGGTCTGATGAGACAAAAATAGAGCTTTTTGGTCTAACTCCCACTCGCCATGTTTGGAGGAAGAAGAAGTATGAGTACAACCCCAAGAACACCATCCCAACCGTGAAGCATGGAGGTGGAAACATCATTCTTTGGGATGCTTTTCTGCAAAGGGACAGGACGACTGCACCGTATTGAGGGGAGGATGGATGGGGCCATGTATCGCGAGATCTTGGCCAACAACCTCCTTCCTCAGTAAGAGCCATTGAAGATGGGTCGTGGCTGGGTCTTCCAGCATGACAACGACACGAAGCACACAGCCATGGCAACTAAGGAGTGGCTCCGTAAGAAGCATCTCAAGGTCCTGGAGTGGCCTAGCCAGTCTCCAGACCTGAACCCAATAGAAAATCTTTGGAGGGAGCTGAAAAGTCCGTATTGCCCAGCGACAGCCCCGAAACCTGAAGGATCTGGAGAAGATCTGTAGGGAGGAGTGGGCCAAAATCCCTGCTGCAGTGTGTGCAAACCTAGTCAAGAACTACAGGAAACGTATGATCTCTGTAATTGCAAACAAAGGTTTCTGTACCAAATATTAAGTTCTGCTTTTCTGATGTATCAATACTTATGTCATGCATAAAATGCAAATTAATTATTTAAAAATCATACAATGTGATTTTCTGGATTTTTGTTTTAGATTCCGTCTCTCATAGATGAAGTGTACACTATGATAAAAATTACAGACCTCTACATGCTTTGTAAGTAGGAAAACCTGCAAAATCGGCAAAAAAAAAAAAGTTGCGCGCCATCGTCGGAAACGAACGCTGAGCATACAGACCCGGCTTCGCTGCTGGCACGCGCCTGCAGAACAGAACACTGACAGGTCATGAGGACATAATATGGGTCACGGACGCGCTTGTCGCTGACACGGTTGCAAGCCTCTCAGGATATGACTTATCAAGAACATTCACAACACCAACGAACACGTATCTACTGTTTCGATCAATGAGCCATAGTTAACAACACACTGATAAGATATATTAACTAAATGTATCAAACAAGCTTATATAAACGCTTTTTAGAGCAGAAAAGAATCGGAAAATGTCCTATTACATGTAGTTGATTCAGTATGAGATGGGTCAATTACTCTTGATCAGGGGAGTGGGTGCGAGGGCGTGTCGTTCGGAGCGTGCTACAATCTAGAGAGCAGTGATCTTCAGTAACATACGAGATAGGTACACTAAGGTGCAAATTTCGT
This sequence comes from Salvelinus sp. IW2-2015, assembly GCF_002910315.2. Taxonomy (NCBI): domain Eukaryota; kingdom Metazoa; phylum Chordata; class Actinopteri; order Salmoniformes; family Salmonidae; genus Salvelinus; species Salvelinus sp. IW2-2015. The sequence goes on from NC_036864.1 coordinate 7,391,993, forward strand.
ACACAGCATGTGGTGTGCTGCGCCAAGGTTGGTTCCTTTCTCCCTCACTCACCACATCTCGAATTTATGTTAACAGTCACATAACCCATGCTCTATCCAATCCAATCGCAGTCAGCATAGTGCACTGAGGGCCGGACTTAGGCCCATCACTGGTTTGTACCCTGACGCGAGTATAGAAAAAAAAGTGCACCACCAGGGACATAGCACTTGGTAGTCAGAAGGGAGGTGGAGGAGAGGTGGCGAGAGGTGACAGGGATTGTGTATAATGCGGAGGGGAGATGGTGAGATCCAGCTAACGTCCCATGACGGGAGCCGAGGCCGTTTTGAGCGCGAGGAGGAAGTGCACGATGCCTCTCTGATGTGGAAACAAGAGCAGCTGGAAAAATTACAACAGAGTTTCTCTGGGTTGGAGAAAGATTAGTTCAGCACGTTTCTATGAGTCTTATTTTTATAGCAAGTATCCACATTTCTGTTTAGTCACTATAGAGGCGGCACAGAGAACATGATTGATAGAGATAGTCTGGTCGGAGCAAACAACATATTGTGTTTGCTACAATATTCTGGAAAACTTACAGCTACCTGACAAATCACATCACAATTTTTTATGTTTCCCACCGTGTCAGCATGATGTGGTTTTGTGGAATTGATCAATTCTAGTTTAGCCAGCTATCTAAACTTACAGTAATCATGATCATGGTTGAATTACAGATCGGGAGCCCCCATTTATTTTGTTAGTCACTCCAAATATCATATTAAAACTGCTAAATCTTCTCTCCGCCCATGGAAAATGTGTAGAATTGTAGCAAATTGGTTTAAAACTACAACATTTTCTCTCCGCCTCATAGCAGAATGTGTATAATTGCAGGAACTTAACTCTTAAACTGTTAATTTTTCCATCTGCTGTCAAGAGGGGGGCTGCCCCCCCCCCCCCCCCTCCGACAAAGTTTCCCTTACGGTCACCAGAGGCTAGGGCCGGCTCTGACTGCATATGTGGGTATGAATGTGTGTATGGAGACCTGCGAGCCACTGCGGCCCATCGTGATGAGTTCAGATTTTTTTGTGGCCCCCACGGCCCCACTCCCATCAAAGTTGCCCATCCCTGACCTACTGTAGACTTTCCGATCTTTTCTGCTCAAAGCTGTTATAAGCTGTTGTTATTTAGTAATAACATTGTGTTGTTATTATGCTATTGTCAGTGACGTGTGGTTGTTGTGTGTATCTGAAAGTCATCTGAGGCTGTGCCCGTGTCAGCGAAGTGTGACATATTATGTCTCTATGACTGTAGTGTTCTGTGAGGCGTGCCAGCAGAAGCCGGGTCTGTATGCTCAGGTGTCCGAGATGCTGCCGGTCAGAGTGGCCTCCTACATGCTCCTGCCCTGCACACTACCTGTGGTATCAGCCTACTCAGTGGGCAAGAGGTAAGACTCGTATACCACTACTAGTGCTACCTACCACAAACTAACAAGCCCTCAATGAACTCAATGCAGTGTCGTGTCTTTGCTATCATTAAATTGAAGACTTTTTTTTAAATCAAAGATTCCTGTAATTAGGGATTACGCGATCAACTGAGTAATAACGTAACTAATTAACTATGAATTTGGGAGCACCAGGGAAAGTAGTCAGATTACAAAGTTATAATTTCCCAATATAACCTTTCAGATATTTTCATATCTGATCAATAGTCTTCTGATTAATGATTTATTTATTCCAAACGTCGTAAATTGTTGGTTATCTGCACGAACCCAGTCTTCACTATGAGTCATCCATACATCAATTGTCTTAAATCATTTATTTATTACTAACTAATTAATTCACAGAAATGCATAAACAAACAAACAAACTTAAAATGGTTACATAAAATGATGGGAGAAATATGCCCTAGTGGGCTGAACCGGCATGGCGGCTTGTTAGACAAAGGGAAAATTGGCGTTCGACTAAGAAGTCACTACAGAGTCCATAATTATAATAATTGACATGCTAATCCTTTACACATGAACGCTCACTCATTCGGGAACAATTGCAATCAATATATATATATTTACGCTCGATGTGTCGTCTTGATCGTTGGAGAGAAGTTAGTTTTGGTTGGAGTTCCTTCTGTCTCGGTTATTGTGGATAGTTCAGAGTGACATTCGTTATAGAATGGATGTTTCGGCGGTTGTCTTTCTTCGCGTTCAATGATACCRAATTCCKAGCTGCAGACTAGTAGTCAATATCAARGACTTGTTCTTATTCGTCTAAGAGTTTAACCACGTGGTATGGTTAAAGATTCAGCAATGGTACTTAACCTTCGTTCTCCTATGGAGAAAAACATGGTCTGTTGATAATTTCTCAGAGTTGGGCTTTTATTCGGATAGCAGAAAGGGGTTGTCCCAGGATGTCTGACCCTAACTGGGCTCAGGGGCGGTCCTTGGATTTAGTTCAAATCAAAAGGGATTTGTATTTTTCTTCATTAAACAGTCCAAAATCATATTACACAATTATACAAACAGTATCATACTCACTCATTCATTTTATACAACAATCAGATGTAAACCTCATATCTGAGGTTATTATATAAACAGCGGTATGGTAATGTGGTCCCACAATCTCTCCCATGAGTTTCCCACATTGTGACGACCGGACCGGTTAATAGCTSGACTTTTCACCGATCTTTTATACTTTTGCAGGAACATGAAATCTGTTCGTACCTCAAGTTCTGTGAGGTGGAAGAAACTTCCTTTGTCCTGAAAGTTTACCCTCTCTTCTAATACTGTTTGGCCATGAGGAGATTCTCAGGAATTTACGACGTCTCTCTGTGATCACAGCATGGGTTGAAGGAGAAAAGGGAGAGGCAGGGAGAGGGGGATGGGGCTTGCTATACCCAAGCAGGCAACGTCATGACAGCAGTCACAGTAGCTCAAACAGCAACCAATGACAACAGTAATGCTAACAAATCAGCTTTTAAAAAGCCCAAAAATATCCTTTAGCATAACTAGCCTTTAGCATACAGCAGCCTCATTAGCCCACCACAGCAACCAAATATCTACCCTCCGTTGGCGAACATGCAATCACTGGAAAATAAACTGAATGAGCTCTGTTCGAGACTATCCTATCAACGTGATCTGAAGAAATGTAATATCCTATATTTCTCAGTTGTGGCCAAACAAGGACATGGTAAATATAAATGTATTTGGACAGAACGGTGGCATCGGAGACGCTTAGGGGAGGGGGTGTGTGTGTCTCTTTGTTAACAACAGCTGGTGTGCGATCTCTAATATTAAGAAAGTCTCTAGGTTCTGCTTGCCTGAGTTAGAATACCTCACGATAAGCTGTAGACCATACTATTTACCGATGCGACACTAAGACCACACTCAATGAGCTGTATAGGGCTATAAGCAAACAAGAAAATGCTCCTAGTGGCCGGTGACTTTAATGCATGAAAACTGAAATCCGTTTTACCTCATTTCTACCAGCATGTCACCTGTGCAACTAGAGACAAAAACCTCTAGATCACCTTTACTCCACATACAGCGACGCGTACAAAGTTCTCCCTCGACCTACATTTGGCAATTCTGACCATAAATCTATCCTCCTGATTCCTGCTTACAAGCAAAAACTCAAACAGGAAGTACCAGTGACGGGCAAAATATGGAAGTGGTCTGATGAAGCGGACAGCACTGTTTCGCTAGCACAGACTGGAATATGTCCCAGGATTCATCCGATGGCATTGAGGAGTTACCCACATCAGTCACCAGCTTCAATAATAAGCGCATCGACGACTTCGTCCCCACATTGACCGTACATACATATTTATTGTTGCCAGGAATTATAGGCAACATCCGCACTGGCCTAAAGGCTAGAACTGCCGCTTTCAAGGAGCAGGACACTAATGTGGATGCTCTCCGACGAACCATCAAACAGGGAAAGCGTCAATACAGGACCAAAATCGAATCTTACTGCTCTGGCTCTGACGCGCGTCGCATGTGGCAGGGCTTGCAAACAATCATGGCTTACAAAGGGAAACCCATCCGCAAGCTGTCCAGTGACGCGAGCCTACCAGAGGAGCTAAATAGCTTCTATGCTCACTTTGAGGCTAGCAACACTGAACCATGCATGAGAGTACCAGCTGTTCCGGTTGAATGTGAGATCACGCTCTCCGTGGCCGATGTGAGTAAGACCTATAAACAGGTTAACATTCGTTCCCTCCCACGGGGCCTGTCTATAGTGTATAGGAACTGAAAGGTGGTTTAGGATAGGCAACAGATGGTCATGTGATCAAATAGCTTTGGGATCCAGAACTGTTAGACACACTAATGACTCAATCATGTCTTTTGATCACTCCACCAATCATATTTTATTATATTGTACACATTGGAAAACAATTTACCAGCTCCCCACCAAAGACCTCTGCCAGTGAATAATTTTTGGGGAATGCACATTTTATGAATCACTTTGTCTAGTTTTACCAGATAACGTGTTATCACTACCTACTTACAGTACCTACATACCTACAGTACCTACCTACGTGTGTTCATTTAAATGTAGCATTCATTCCTAACGGACTGTTGACTTCCTTGACTATGGGCTGTGTGTTTTCCTGACTACTATTAGACAGGACCCTTGAACTGAACTATGAACTGCTGTGATGTCAAGACATTTGAATCACAATATTCTTGAAAGTTCCTTTCAGAACTTCTCTTAATGTTGACTATTGCTTTTGCACAATAACTTTAGGTGCATAGGATTCACAATTTTTATATGGCATAATCAAATGTCAAATTTAAGTTACCACGCTGCCCCATTTATAGTAGGCCACATACTGTTCGTATATTTGTAACACTGTGAAACCCTCTACCTACTTGTGCCTAAGATGGCAGGTAGCCTAGAGGTCTAGTCCATCATTTCATGGAGTTTGAAGGAAGAAACCACATGGATAAATTGGTAAGCAAGTTAGGTAATAAAAATAATTCACCAAGTCAAATGAATTTGTGTTCGAGGTTTCATGATGCTTGTATCTAAACCAACTTACGTAGATCATTTTAAGATTGTTCTATTCATCAGTTGGGGTCTAAATAAGCTTCAATACGAGATCCTAAACCTAGCATGAAAGTGCATCCTTGTATCTGTGTGGGCTAATATAGTGAAGATGTTTGCCTTAGGGTAAGTTGAGCCAATGGCCATGGGGTTAGTTGAGACAATGGTTGAGCAAATGTAAGTGTTTTCTTCCCAGGCTTAAACAGGGCCTGGCCTATGTTAAAAACATTTTTTAAGTACAAAGTGTTTGTTAGGCGTTAAGCCTGTGTTAAAAGATGATAAAATATATATTGTGATTGTACTGAATTGTGTTTGGGAAATAAAGATAGACAAGGTTTTAAAAAGGTAGTGGTAATATTTTAATTCAGTACAGAAATGTGTAGATGGCTTAACCCCATACCCAGGGTAAGTTGTGCAAACCACTTTTTTGGACAAGCTATATTTTAAAAACTTTAATGTTTACATATTCTGATTATTTCCAGGGATACAACATCCTGAAATATATGTAGATATTGTATCTTTGTTAGAAGAAATACTACATTTCCCTTGACAGAGTGATGGCTGAATGTAAAAAATGGCTCAACTTACCCAACTCTCCCGTAAGTGTTTTCAATGTTGGGTACATACTGTACACTGAGTGCACAAAACATACCCTTTCCATGACAGACTGACCAGGTGAATGCTATGATCCCTTATTGATGTCACTTAAATCCACTTCAATCAGTGTAGATGAAGGGGAGGAGACAGGTTAAAGAAGGATTTCTAAGCCTTCAGATAATTGAGACATGGATTGTGTATGTGTGCCATTCAGAGGATGAATGGGCAAGACAAAATATTTAAGTGCCTTTGGACAGGGTATGGTAGTAGGTGCCAGGCGCACCGCTTTGTGTGTTAAGCACTGCAACACTGCTGGGTTTTTCAATCTCAACAGTTTCCCGTGTTTAAAGAATAGTCCACTACCTAAAGGACATTGAGCCAAATTGACACAACTGTGGGAAGCATTGGAGTCAACATGTGCCAGCATCCATGCGGAATGCTTTCGACTCCTTGTATAGTCCATGCCGACGAATTGAGGCTGTTCTGAGGGCAAAAAGGGTGCAGTTTTATTTGACTAGGCAAGTCAGTTAATTAAGAACAAATTCTTATTTTTAGTGGCGGCTTAGGAACAGTGGGTTAACTGCCTTGTTCAGGGGCAGAACAACAGATTTTTACCTTGATCAGCTCAGGATTTGATCTTCCAACCTTTCGGTTACTAGTCCAACTCTCCAACCACTAGACTACCTACCTACCTGCCGCAGTATTAGGAAGGTGTTCCTGTTTTGTACACATCCAAAATATGTATTTTCCCAGATGTTGAAGTTAGGATAATTTTTGGTTCTGAATTAAAGTTGAAAAGATGTCTTGAGTAGAGTTCAATAGAGTAAAGTAGGGTACAATACAATACAGTACATTATACTTGTACTGTTGTACTTACTGTACTGAACTACCATTTACTGTACTCTAATGTACTGTACACTGCTGTGCTGTTCAAACTTGTGAAACATAGATGTCTATGATTGGTTCAGATTTGGTCTGGTTTGTAGATGTTGAAATCAAGGCGTTCCGGACCTCACATAAAAGGACCAAAACAAGACATCTGCTTCGGCCCATGCTTCCTGGGGTGTAGCCTACCATGTCGGCGACAATGGAATGTTGTGAATGCCCATTCATATTGTAGGCCCACCATTTATAAAACAGGCCGTTGCATTGGCTTTATTAATCCTGATTCCTGTGACTAATCATTTTGGCTATTTAAGCTCTGAATATCAGCTATCCTGAGCCTATTTGCAATGAGAATCAATGTGTTTACACAGCTGGAAATGGAGAAGTATTTAATTTTTCATTATGATCATAATCAAAAAATGTACGGATACAAACTTGAAACCATTGATTATCATGACAATTTAAGCCCAAGGGGTAAAACTCCTGGACAGCAGTTGTGAGTAGCCTAATTTTCCATTCCATATTGTCCATTTTACTTTGATCTGTCCTGTATTTATGCTATTATGTTTGTTAACATGCCACATTTAAGTGCATTTTTTATTTGATTGGGCCCCATTTAGGTTAGGCTATTTGATCGGAGAAATGTGCATGATGTAAAAAGTGTCTGGCTCATGAAATTGTCATACATTTAATCTCCAGCCTGTAGGCTACAGAAAAGGCCATAATACGCTTTCCACCATAGACTATAGACCCTTTTCCAGTACACGACACACTGACGTCACGCAGAGATGCCCATTCAACATAGCCTAGATTTACATTTATATTACTTCTAAACAAAATAACTTTTTTTTGCGGTCTCATATGCTTACAATGATGTTTTGATTCTTGCTTTAACAGTCACTAAGATTATATTTTGTTGTGATCTTAGCAAAATAACTATTTTGGATGCAGCAGTCGTTAGCTAGAATGCTAACGCTCATTGACATGGGCTGTAGCAAAAGCTAGCCAAAGATACATTTTACTGGTTGAAGTGTTTTTTAAAAGTATAATGCAGTTGATTTGCGATGATGACACACACATTATATTGTGCAGGACATTCATAAGAGCCTTAGTCAAATTATAATCCAAAAGTAGTGTGAAATGCACTCATAAGCAACATGCAAATATAGGCTTTTTTTTGCTTCAATGTGCAAACACAGAAAGGGGTGTATAGGCTACATGGTTTATGTTATGCCTCGTTTACATCGTGACGTTTTTCATTATACAGACAAGTCTACAGTCGTGGCCAAAAGTTTTGAGAATGACACAAATATACATTTTCACAAAGTTTGCTGCTTCAGTGTCTTTAGATATTTTTGTCAGATGTTATTATGGAACACTGAAGTATAATTACAAGCATTTCATAAGTGTCAAAGGCTTTTATTGACAGTTACATGAAGTATGCAGTTACCCATGAATCACCGGAGGGGCTCTATAGCCCCTACCTACAGTACACCCTCTATAATTCACTCCCTCAGCTTTGGGAAACTTGTGCAAATGGCGAGGTGAAGGGGGTGATTTGGTATTCAGCCTCTGTTCATTCCATAGAGATAGATAGAGGACTCAAGTGCCCAAAAGCCTGTTTCAGCATGGCCAGCGCCATTGAGGACTTTCACCATTTGAAGTAGTCAACTGGGTGGGATTTCCTATGGGTTAAGGAATGATCACATAATTCCATCCAGGTCACTAGGAGGGATCAGCCAATTAATTATATTTAAGGAAACGTTCCATAATTGCAGGTGGCAGTAAATCGCCAACCTGTTCAAACACACCCTAGGTGGCAGTGTGCACCCTTTCAGTTTGTTTGCCAGTTTATAGAAGTAGTAGAAGAAGATATGTTTTACTCCTATTTTTCAGGGTGGTGCTGTAGCACCCCTACTTCCCGCAGCTACGTCCCTCAGTGAATCAAACACAAATGTTATGAATGGCTAGGATGGACATTTCAGTACCATTCCCTCTTTGCACTCCAGTCCTCAATAATCCCACCGCAGTATTGGAAGAACTTGTACTACAAATGTATCAGTGGGGTTGGTAGCGTAATGGCTATGGCCAGATAATATTAGCTACAGCTCAGTATCAGATCGAATGCCTTTCTGAATGGTTTGCATATTTTACAGTTGGTTTAACGTAATTTTAAAGTTATCGTTCTGTGCATGCAGTTGCGTTCAATAGTTTTTTTGGGGGTCATGTTCTTATTATCTGGCTAGCCTACCTAGATCTGCCCTTGCTTTAGGTGCACGATGCAGGGGACGTGTTCGGCATCATTGCAGGTACAACAGGACGATAAAGAAGGAGATCAAGAGAGAATGCTAATCCTGGTGTACAGTAGAGAGGTACAAACGAGTGATTGTGACAAAGAGGGCCTGGCATGCAAGCCTCAGACCCCACCAGGTGAGGTCGCTGTAGTCATAATAAATAACCACCTGTTGGATCTCAGACAAGTCACCAACACACTTCACCTACCACCTCTACCACCTACCACCTCAAGTAGGCCTAGGTGTAAAACTATGGAAAGGATTGTATGAAGTCGATACAGTTTTTTTATACTTAAAAATTCTCTTACACATCCCAGCATTTTTAAAAAACCTTTATTTAACTAGGCAAGTCAGTTAAGAACAAATTCTTATTTTCAATGACAGCCTAGGAACAGTGCGTTAACTGCCTTGTTCAGGGGCAGAACAGATTTTTACCTTGTCAGCTTGATCTTGCAACCTTTGTTACTAGTCCAACGCTCTAACCACTAGGCTACCTGCCACATCAATTTCACCTCTCAATTTCATCTCTTCTATTCTTCATCTGTACTGCCTTCTAATCACTTTCTCTTCCATCTCCCTACCTCTAATTCCAGTATCTTCCTGGTTGACTATGCATGGACATAGAGTAGATTTTAATTTATTTAACTAGGCAAGTCAGTTAAAGAACAAATGCTTATTTTCAATGAAAGCATAGAAACAGTGGGTTAACTGTCTTGTTCATGGGAAGAACAACATATTTTTACTTTGTCAGCTCAGGGATTTGATCAGCCAACCTTTTGGTTACAAGTCCAATGCTCTGACCACTAGGCTACCTGCCACCCCAGAACCCCAGACTCCTGCCCAGGATGGCTTTCCTCATGAGTGTTGACTTCCATAGAGAGGCCCCTGACACAGACGTTGTGGAGCTGGTGAACGAATGTGGAAGTACAACCAGACCTACCAGCTTGCCAATGGTGTACGAGTACATTCACTCACACATACAAATGATTGTTGTCTTATAAACAATGACAAGCCAGCGGTGTCTGACAACTTGGATGGAAATTTACTGAGGATAATAGCGGACAATACTGCCACTCTTATTTGCCATATCTTGAATTTAAGCCTACTAGAGAGTGTGCCCTCAGGTCTGGAAGGAAGCAAAAGTCATTCTGCTACCTAAGAATAGTAAAGCCTCCTTTACTGGCTCAAACAGCCGACCAATCAGCCTGTTACCAACCCTTCGTAAACTTTTGGAAACAGTGGGGTTTGACCAGATACAATGCTATTTTACAGTAAACAAATTGACAACAGACTTTCAGCACGCTTATAGGGAAGTCACTCAACAAGCACAGCACTTACACAAATGACTGATGTTTGGCTGAGAGAAAATTATGATAAAAAGATTGTGGGGGCTGTATTGTTAGACTTTTAATGGCTTTACACCCCCTACGATATTGTGGATAAAGAGTTACCTGTCTAACAAAACACAGAGGGTTTTCTCTCCAGCATAATTCAGGTAGAATCAGGAATTCTCTAGGGCAGCTGTCTAAGCCCCTTACTTTTTTTCAATCTTTACTAACGACACGCATTAGTAAGAGGATGACTCAACAATATACACTTCAGCGACTGAAATGACTGCAACACTTAACAAAGAGCTGCAGTTAGTTTCCGAATGGGTGGAAAGGACAAATAATTAATTAAACCCTAAACCATAACTAAATATTGTATTTAATGTGGAAATTGAGCAAGTTGAGGTGACTAAACTGCTTGGAGTAACCCTGGATTGTAAACTGTCATGGTCAAAACAAATTGATACAACAGTAGCTAAGATGGGGAGAAGTCTGTCCATAATAAAGCACTGCTCTGCCTTCTTAACAGCACTATCAACAAGGCAGGTCCTACAGGCCCTAGTTTTGTCGCACCTGGACTACTGTTCAGTCGTGTGGTCAGGTGCCACAAAGAGGGACTAAGGAAAATTACAATTAGCTCAGAACAGGGCAGCACGGCTCGCCCTTAAATGTACACGGAGGGCTAACATTGATGATATGCATGTCAATCTCTCATGGCTCAAAGTGGAGGAGAAATTGACTTCATCACCACTTGTTTTTGTAAGAAGTGTTGACATGCTGAATGCACAGAGCTGTCTGTTTAAACTACTAGCACACAGCTCGGACACCATTGCATACCCCACAAGACATGCCAACAGAGGTCTCTTGACAATCCCAAAGTCCAGAACAGACTATAGGAGGCGCACAGTACTACATAGAGCCATGACTACATGCAACTTTATTCCACATCAGGTAACTGATGCTCGCTGTAGAATCAGGTTTAAAAAACAGATAAAAATACATCTATGGAACAGCAGGGACTGTGAAGCGATACACATACGTACGCACACCACAGGAGGTTGGTGACACCTTAATTTGGGAGGAGGGGCTCGTGGTAATGGCTGGAGCGGAATCAGTGGAATGATATCAAATACAGTGAATTCGGAATGTATTCAGACCCCTTGACTTTTTCCACATTTTGTTGTTACAGCTTTATTCTGAAATAAATGTCCTCCCCTCAGTAGCCTCCACTGACGCACACACACACACTGTAATATTGTTGTATGGTGGTATTATACATTTTGTATTGTAGATATATAGTGGTGTAAGAATGTTATATTACTGTTTTATCTTTTGTTTTATGTGTAATGTAAGTGCCTTAATGTGTTAATTGACCCAGGAAGAGTAGCTGCTGCCTTGGCAGGAACTAATAGGGATCCCTAATAAATACAATACTAATACACACTTCTTTTTCTCTCTCAGCCGAGGAAGAAGTGCCGTCTGGTACATCATGGGTGAGTTTGGGTCCCAGGTGCAGCACTCTGACCAGTCTACTTGTTGCATGGCCCCCTTCTTCTACACTTGATGAATACCGAGAACAGAATATTAAAAACATCAACTCAAGATTTTAGCCGGGAAAAGTTGTACACTTTAGCATACAAACTTCAACACACATTTGTCTCAAACACCAGTTGATATACATTTGAGTGAGGGAAGTTTCCTCAACTTGTAGAATCCATGCAATAGTAATCATAATAAATCTCAATGACAGAATGAAAATAATTGTGCTATGTACATCAGATAAAGATGTTCTAATGACTGGTCATTAACCAGAGAATCTCTTGGACAATATGTTCTAATGACTGGTCATTAACCAGAGAATCTATTGGACAATATGTTCTAATGACTGGTCATTAACCAGAGAATCTATTGGACAATATGTTCTAATGACTGGTCATTAACCAGAGGCTCTTAGACAAGATGTTCTAATGACTGGTCATTAACCAGAGGCTCTTGGACAAGATGTTCTAATGACTGGTCATTAACCAGAGGCTCTCTTGGACAAGATGTTCTCATGACTGAAGTCTTTAACCAGACAATGACCTTCCTTCTATTCAATTAGGAACAGAGGGGGAAGCTGTTTCACCATTGCCACTCATGTTACAAATGAACGGGTGTAGAAATACAGATGGTGAAACATATACATCCTCCGGGCTATAGGGGTTAATACTTATCAGCAGACACTGTCACATACACACAGTCGCTCGGTCACATTCACACACGCACCCACACACACTCCTAGGCACATGCACACAAACAGACGTGCATACACAGACAGAGAGACAACAGACACACACACAAACTCAAACCTCAGCTAGCCCCTTGCATCAACATCATGTGGCCTGTCCTCTTAGAAAAAATGAGAAAAATTAGTGTCTATATTTTAGTGACCAGAGGCAATCAACACATGGAACTCAATACATAATAACTCAATGGGAGTTAACTAGCTTTTTTTATCTGACTTATCACCCAATTGGATGTGCATGGAGGAGACACTGGCCTGGTTGTGAATGACTGGTAATTCTTGTTAGTTTTGGTCTTCTGCAAAGCACACACACACGCCTCCCTTCAACTGCTGCAGAAAGTGGAGCCGCCTGTAACATTCGCTTGTAAAAGTTTCAGTCATGAAAAAACTCTCAATCTCACCGTTTGTTTGACTGTCAGAGGGAGCAAGGCGAGCTGCACATACCAAAGATGGTCTACCTATTAACTCAGGTTTGATGATCACTAGTTTCTCCTTTCATCTCTGGCGCTGCTTTCCTGTGCTCATCTACAAGTGCTGCGCTATATATGGGCTGCTTAATTAGCCATATATACTGATAGAGTGTAAATAATTGTTTTACTGTGATTAAGTGTAAGTGGAGTTAGATTGAGTGGAGACTGGTGGGATGAGCTATAGGAGGATGGGCTCATTGTAATGGCTGGAATGGAATTAATGGAACGGAGTCAGACATGTGGTTTCCATTTGTTAGATACCATTCCATTTATTCCATTCCAGCCATTACAATGAGCCCATCCTCCTATAGCTCATCCCACCAGCCTCCTCTGGTTAGGCTTTAAGCCTTCGGGATGTTTTGATGTATAAAGTCGAAGTATGGAAGAGAAAAAGGGTTGCTGCATTTAGTGAGCATGTTTCGGGAAGTGTACTCCATGTGACTGGAGAACCGAGATATGCAATCTGGCACAACAGCAAGATGTCTATAAACATTTTTAATAACATTTTTAATTTGGAAAAAATGCGGGTATTTTTTTTATTACATTTTATATTTAAGTGGTGGATCAGCTTTAATATTGGGGATAGATTGTTGCTTCCATCAATGTAATTGTCTGCATCATTTCTAATCCCCCATATATTTTGGGGGTAAATGTATATACAGTGGGGAGAACAAGTATTTGATACACTGCCGATTTTGCAGGTTTTCCTACTTACAAAGCATGTAGAGGTCTGTCATTTTTATCATAGGTACACTTCAACTGTGAGAGACGGAATCTAAAACAAAAATCCAGAAAATCGCATTGTATGATTTTTAAGTAATTAATTTGCATTTTATTGCATGACATAAGTATTTGATCACCTACCAACCAGTAAGAATTCCGGCTCTCACAGACGTTTTGACCAGGTTTTGCACACACTGCAGCAGGGATTTGGCCCACTCTCCATACAGACCTTCTCCAGATCCTTCAGGTTTCGGGGCTGTCGCTGGGCAATACGGACTTTCGGCTCCCTCCAAAGATTTTCTATTGGGTTCAGGTCTGGAGACTGGCTAGGCCACTCCAGGACTTGGATCTTTTACGGCCACTCCTTAGTTGCCTGCTGTGTGTTTCGGTCGTTGTCATGCTGGAAGACCCAGCCACGACCCATCTTCAATGCTCTTACTGAGGGAAGGAGGTTGTTGTCAAGATCTCGCGATACATGGCCCCATCCATCCCTCCTTCAATACGGTGCAGTCGTCCTGTCCCTTTGCAGAAAGCATCCCCAAAGAATGATGTTTCCACCTCCATGCTTCACGGTTGGGATGGTGTTCTTGGGTTGTACTCATCCTTCTATTCTCCAAACACGGCGAGTGGAGTTTAGAGCAAAAAGCTCTTATTTTTTCATCAGACCACATGACCTTCTCCCATTCCTCCTCTGGATCATCCAGATGGTCATTGGCAAACTTCAGACGGGCCTGGACATGCGCTGGCTTGAGCAGGGGGACCTTGCGTGCGCTGCAGGATTTTAATCCATGACGGCGTAGTGTGTTACTAATGGTTTTCTTTGAGACTGTGGTCCCAGCTTCTTCAGGTCATTGACCAGGTCCTACCGTGTAGTTCTGGCTGATCCCTCACATTCCTCATGATCATTGATGCCCACGAGGTGAGATCTTGCATGGAGCCCCAGACCGAGGGTGATTGACCGTCATCTTGAACTTCTTCCATTTTCTAATAATGTGTGCCAACAGTTGTTGCTTCTCACCAAGCTGCTTGGCTATTGTCCTGTAGCCCATCCAGCCTTGTACAGGTCTACAATTTTCCCTGATGTCCTTACACAGCTCTCTGGTCTGGCCATTGTGGAGAGGTTGGAGTCTGTTTGATTGAGTGTGTGGACAGGTGTCTTTTATACAGGTAACGAGTTCAAACAGGTGCAGTTAATACAGGTAATGAGTGGAGAACAGGAGGCTTCTTAAAGAAAAAACTAACAGGTCTGTGAGAGCGGAATTCTTACTGGTTGTAGGTGATCAAATACTTATGTCATGCAAAAATGCAAATTAATTACTTAAAAATCATACAATGCGATTTTCTGGATTTTTGTTTTAGATTCCGTCTCTCACAGTTGAAGTGTACCTATGATAAAAATGACAGACCTCTACATGCTTTGTAAGTAGGAAAACCTGCAAAATCGGCAGTGTATCAAATACTTGTTCTCCCACTGTATATACATTAACCCCAAAATATATGGGGATTAGAATGATGCAGACAATTACATTGATGGAAGCAAAATCTATCCCAATATTAAAGCTGATCCACCACTTAAATATAAAATGTAATAAAAAAATACCCGCATTTTTTCCAAATTAAAAATGTTATTAAAAATGTTTAGACATCTTGCTGTTGTGCCAGATTGCATATCTCGGTTCTCCAGTCACATGGAGTACACTTCCCGAAACATGCTCACTAAATGCAGCAACCCTTTTTCTCTTCCATACTTCGACTTTATACATCAAAACATCCCGAAGGCTTAAAGCCTAACCAGAGGAGGCTGGTGGGATGAGCTATAGGAGGATGGGCTCATTGTAATGGCTGGAATGGAATAAATGGAATGGTATCTCACAATGGAAACCACATGTCTGACTCCGTCCATTAATTCCATTCCAGCCATTACAATGAGCCCATCCTCCTATAGCTCATCCACCAGCTCCACTCAATCTAACTCACTTACACTTAATCACAGTAACTTATTTACACTCTATCAGTATATATGGCTAATTAAGCAGCCATATATAGCGCAGCACTTGTAGATGAGCACAGGAAAGCAGCGCCAGAGATGAAAGGAGAAACTAGTGATCATCAAACCTGAGTTAATAGGTAGACATCTTTGGTATGTGCAGCTCGCCTTGCTCCTCTGACAGTCAAACAAACGGTGAGATTGAGAGTTTTTTCATGACTGAAACTTTTCAAGCGAATGTTACAGGCGGCTCCACTTTTCTGCAGCAGTTGAAGGGAGGCGTGTGTGTGTGTTTTGCAGAAGACCAAAACTAACAAGAATTACCAGTCATTCACAACCAGGCCAGTGTCTCCTCCATGCACATCCAATTGGGTGATAAGTCAGATAAAAAAAGCTAGTTACTCCCATTGAGTTATTATGTATTGAGTTCCATGTGTTGATTGCCTTGGTCACTAAAATATAGACACTAATTTTTCTCATTTTTCTAAGAGGACAGGCCACATGATGTTGATGCAAGGGGCTAGCTGAGGTTTGAGTTTGTGTGTGTGTCTGTTGTCTCTCTGTCTGTGTATGCACGTCTGTTTGTGTGCATGTGCCTAGGAGTGTGTTGGGGTGCGTGTGTGAATGTGACGGAGCGACTGTGTGTATGTGACAGTGTCTGCTGATAAGTATTAACCCCTATAGCCCGGAGGATGTATATGTTTCACATCTGTATTTCTACACCCGTTCATTTGTAACATGAGTGCAATGGTGAAACAGCTTCCTCTGTCCTAATTGAATAGAAGGAAGGTCATTGTCTGGTTAAAGACCTTCAGTCATGAGAACATCTTGTCAGAGAGCCTCTGGTTAATGACCAGTCATTAGAACATCTTGTCAAGAGCTCTGGTTAATGACCAGTCATTAGAACATTTGTCTAAGAGCCTCTGGTTAATGACCAGTCATTAGAAAATATTGTCCAATAGATTCTCTGGTTAATGACCAGTCATTAGAACATATTGTCAATAGATTCTCTGGTTAATGACCAGTCATTATAGAACATATTGTCCAAGAGATTCTCTGGTTAATGACCAGTCATTAGAACATCTTTATCTGATGTACATAGCACAATTATTTTCATTCTGTCATTGAGATTTATTATGATTACTATTGCATGGATTCTACAAGTTGAGGAAACTTCCCTCACTCAAATGTATATCAACTGGTGTTTGAGACAAATGTGTGTTGAAGTTTGTATGCTAAGGTGTACAACTTTTCCGGCTAAAATCTTGAGTTGATGTTTTTAATATTCTGTTCTCGGTATTCATCAAGTGTAGAAGAAGGGGGCATGCAACAAGTAGACTGGTCAGAGTGCTGCACCTGGGACCCAAACTCACCATGATGTACCAGACGGCACTTCTTCCTCGGCTGGAGAGAGAAAAAGAAGTGTGTATTAGTATTGTATTTATTAGGGATCCCTATTAGTTCCTGCAAGGCAGCAGCTACTCTTCCTGGGTCAATTACACATTAAGGCACTTACATACACATAAAACAAAAGATAAAACAGTAATAATAACATTCTTACAACTATATATCTACAATACAAAATGTATAATACCACCATACAACAATATTACAGTGTGTGTGTGTGCGTCAGTGGAGGCTACTGAGGGGAGGACATTATTTCAGAATAAAGCTGTAACAACAAAATGTGGAAAAAGTCAAGGGTCTGAATACATTCCGAATTCACTGTATTTGATATCATTCCACTGATTCCGCTCCAGCCATTACACGAGCCCTCCTCCCAAATTAAGGTGTCACCAACCTCCTGTGGTGTGCGTACGTATGTGTATCGCTTCACAGTCCCTGCTGTTCCATAGTGTATTTTTATCTGTTTTTTAAACCTGATTCTACAGCGAGCATCAGTTACCTGATGTGGAATAAAGTTGCATGTAGTCATGGCTCTATGTAGTACTGTGCGCCTCCTATAGTCTGTTTCTGGACTTTGGGATTGTCAAGAGACCTCTGTTGGCATGTCTTGTGGGGTATGCAATGGTGTCCGAGCTGTGTGCTAGTAGTTTAACAGACAGCTCTGTGCATTCAGCATGTCAACACTTCTTACAAAAACAAGTGGTGATGAAGTCAATTTCTCCTCCACTTTGAGCCATGAGAGATTGACATGCATATCATCAATGTTAGCCCTCCGTGTACATTAAGGGCGAGCCGTGCTGCCCTGTTCTGAGCTAATTGTAATTTCCTTAGTCCCTCTTTGTGGACCTGACCACACGACTGAACAGTAAGTCCAGGTGCGACAAAACTAGGGCCTGTAGGACCTGCCTTGTTGATAGTGCTGTTAAGAAGGCAGAGCAGTGCTTTATTATGGACAGACTTCTCCCCATCTTAGTACTGTGTATCAATTTGTTTTGACCATGACAGTTTACAATCCAGGGTTACCAAGCAGTTTGTCACCTCAACTTGCTCAATTTCCACATTAAATACAATATTTAGTTATGGTTTAGGGTTTAATTAATTATTTGTCCTTTCCACCCATTCGGAAACTAACTGCAGCTCTTTGTTAGTGTTGCAGTCATTTCAGTCGCTGAAGTGTATTTTGTGAGTCATCCTCTTACTAATGCGTGTCGTTAGTAAAGATTGAAAAAAGTAAGGGCTTAGACAGCTGCCTAGAGAATTCCTGATTCTACCTGATTATGCTGGAGAGAAAACCTCGTGTTTTGTTAGACAGGTAACTCTTTATCCACAATATCGTAGGGGTGTAAGCCATTAAAGTCTAACAATACACCCCACCATCTTTTTATCATATTTTCTCTCAGCCAAACATCGTCATTTGGTGTAAGTGCTGTGCTTGTTGAGTGACTTCCTCATAAGCGTGCTGAAAGTTCTGTTGTCAATTTGTTTACTGTAAATAGCATTGTATCTGGTCAAACCCCACTGTTTCCAAAAGTTTACGAAGGTGTAACAGGCTGATTGGTCGGCTGTTGAGCCAGTAAAGGAGGCTTACTATTCTTAGGTAGCAGAATGACTTTTGCTTCCTTCCAGACCTGAGGGCACACTCTCTAGTGGCTTAAATTCAAGATATGGCAAATAAGAGTGGCAGTATTGTCCGCTATTATCCTCAGTAAATTTCCATCCAAGTGTCAGACACCGCTGGCTTGTCATTGTTTATAAGACAACAATCATTTGTATGTGTGAGTGAATGTACTCGTACACCATTGGCAAGCTGGTAGGTCTGGTTGTACTTCCACATCGTTCACCAGCTCCACAACGTCTGTGTCAGGGGCCTCTCTATGGAAGTCAACACTCATGAGGAAAGCATCCTGGGCAGGAGTCTGGGGTCTGGGTGGCAGGTTAGCCTAGTGGTACAGAGCATTGGACTTGTAACAAAAGGTTGGCTGATCAAATCCCTGAGCTGACAAAGTAAAAATTGTTGTTCTTCCATGAACAAGACAGTTATTGAATTATTGCTTTCATTAAAATAAGCATTTTTCTTTAACTGACTTGCCTAGTTAAATAAATTAAATCTACTCTATGTCCATGCATTAGTCAACCAGGAAGATACTGGAATTAGAGGTAGGGAGATGGAGAGAAAGTGATTAGAAGGCAGTACAGATGAAGAATAGAAGAGATGAAATTGAGGGTGAAATTGATGTGCAGTAGCCTAGTGGTTAGAGCGTTGGACTAGTAACAAAGGTTGCAAGATCAAGCTGACAAGGTAAATCTGTTCTGCCCCTGACAAGGCAGTTAACGCACTGTTCCTGGCTGTCATTGAAAATAAGAATTTGTTCTTAACTGACTTGCCTAGTTAAATAAAGGTTTTTTAAAAATGCTGGGATGTGTAAGAGAATTTTTA
>NC_036864.1:7411445-7467573 GCF_002910315.2 Salvelinus sp. IW2-2015
AATACGGTGCAGTCGTCCTGTCCCTTTGCAGAAAAGCATCCCCAAAGAATGATGTTTCCACCTCCATGCTTCACGGTTGGGATGGTGTTCTTGGGTTGTACTCATCCTTCTATTCTCCAAACACGGCGAGTGGAGTTTAGAGCAAAAAGCTCTATTTTTGTCTCATCAGACCACATGACCTTCTCCCATTCCTCCTCTGGATCATCCAGATGGTCATTGGCAAACTTCAGACGGGCCTGGACATGCCGCTGGCTTGAGCAGGGGGACCTTGCGTGCGCTGCAGGATTTTTAATCCTGACGGCGTAGTGTGTTACTAATGGTTTTCTTTGAGACTGTGGTCCCAGCTCTCTTCAGGTCATTGACCAGGTCCTACCGTGTAGTTCTGGCTGATCCCTCACATTCCTCATGATCATTGATGCCCCACGAGGTGAGATCTTGCATGGAGCCCCAGACCAGGGTGATTGACCGTCATCTTGAACTTCTTCCATTTTCTAATAATTGTGCCAACAGCGTTGTTCCTTCTCACCAAGCTGGCTTGGCTATTGTCCTGTAGCCCATCCAGCCTTGTACAGGTCTACAATTTATCCCTGATGTCCTTACAACAGCTCTCTGTCTTGGCCATTGTGGAGAGGTTGGAGTCTGTTTGATTGAGTGTGTGGACAGTGTCTTTTATACAGGTAACGAGTTCAAACAGGTGCAGTTAATACAGGTAATGAGTGGAGAACAGGAGGGCTTCTTAAAGAAAAACATACAGTCAAGAACTACAGGAAACGTATGATCTCTGTAATTGCAAACTAAGGTTTCTGTACCAAATATTCAGTTCTGCTTTTCTGATGTATCAAATACTTATGTCATGCAATAAAATGCAAATTAATTAATTAAAAATCATACAATGTGATTTTCTGGATTTTTGTTTTAGATTCCTTCTCTCACAGTTGAAGTGTACCTATGATAAAAATTACAGACCTCTACATGCTTTGTAAGTAGGAAAACCTGCAAAATTGTCAGTGTATCAAATACTTGTTCTCCCCACTGTACATACATATACATACAGTACATACACATACATACCCATATATATATGTATATATACAGAAACATACATACATACATACATACATACATACATACATACATACATACATACATACATACATACATACATACATACATGTATACTGTACATACATACATATACACTTTTTAAAAGAATATACCTTTATTATTCCCCGCAAACCCTACCACCCCTCCCCCAATTGAAGTAAACTAATAAACAATAACACTTAGGCTTCTACCTTCAGTTTATACATATTAAACACACTTTACAGACACAATCTATTTTACAATTTTACAACAATGTTTGTTTTTAGTCCTTCCTCTATTTCTGATGTCCATCCAGTTTGATTTCTATTTGTAACTGTGCTATTTCACAACATTTCTGAACCTATATACATTTTACAGACCCCGTATGTTTTACATAGGTTATCTTGTTGTATTACATGTTGACTAAACAAAGTTGTTTACAGAGCAAGATTACTGTAGGTTTCAGATTACACATGACATTCTAATCTCTCGTGTTTGCCTGCAGTGCTGCCTGCATATCTAATATTTGTGATTATTTTACTTGATATAAGTCCAAGCGTTGGGTACTCTTTAAATATGTTCCTGTGAGAGTATCTACTTAATCACAGGATAAAACACAATAATTGTTTAATGCACWTTACCAAAATATTTTATGAACGTTAGAATACAATATTTTTTGCCATTGCTTATGGGGGCTTAAGGAGACATATCATGCATTTTGACATCTGGATTAAGGTGTTGAGGTTCAATGAAAAGGGGTGCGTTTTATCAGACTTGAAACAGGGCAAAGACATGACCTTCAACATGAACATTGCTAAATACCAACATAAGCCCTTATACAATACCAGTCAAAAGTTTGGACACATTTACTCATTCAAGGGTTTTACTTGATTTGTACTATTTTCTACATTGTAGAACAATAGCGAAGACATCAAAACTATGAAATAACACATATTGAATCATGTAGTAACCAAAAATGTAATCAAGTTGGGCTCCCGAGTGGCACAGTGGTCTAAGACACTGCATCTTGGTGCAAGAGGTGTCACTGCAGTACCTGGTTTGAAACTAGGCTGCATCACATCCGGCTGTGATTGGGCAGTGCACAATTGGCCCAGTGTTGTCCAGGTTTGGCTGGGGTAGGCTGTCATTGTAAATAAGAATTTGTTCTTAACTGACTTGCCTAGTTAAATAAATATATAGATTTGAGATTCTTCAAAGTAGCCACCCTTTGCCTTGATGACAGCTTTGCACACTCTTGGCATTCTCTCAACACGCTTCAAGAGGTACTCATCTCGAATGCATATCAATTAACAAATGTGCCTCGTTAAAAGTTCATTTGTGGAATTTCTTTCCCTCTTAATGCATTTGAGCCAATCAGTTGTGTTGTGACAAGGTAGGGGTGGTATACAGAAGACAGCCCTATTTGGTAAAAGACCAAGTTCTTATTATGGCAAGAACAGCTCAAATAAAGAAAGAGAAACGACAGTCCATCATTACTTTAAGACATGAAGGTCAGTTTCTTCAGGTGCAGTTGCAAAAAGCTTCAAGTGCTATGATGAAACTGGCTCTCGTGAGGACCCCCACAGGAAGGGAAGACCCAGAGTTACCTCTGCTGCAGAGGACAAGTTCATTAGAGTTACCAGCATAAGAAATTGCAGCCTAAATAAATCAAATCAAATTTTATTTGTCACATTCGCCGAATGCAACAGTAACATGCTTACTTACAAGCCCTTAACCAACAATGCAGTTTTAAGAACAAATGATTAAAGAGCAGCAGTAAATAACAATAGCGGGGCTATATACAGGGGTACCGGGACAGAGTCAATACGCGGGGCCACCGGTGTTGAGGTAATTGAGGTAATATGTACATGTAG
The DNA here is from genome assembly GCF_002910315.2 of Salvelinus sp. IW2-2015. NCBI lineage: Eukaryota > Metazoa > Chordata > Actinopteri > Salmoniformes > Salmonidae > Salvelinus > Salvelinus sp. IW2-2015. The sequence continues at coordinate 7,414,403 of NC_036864.1, forward strand.
GTAGAGTTGTTAAAGTGACTATGCATAGATATAACAGAAAGTAGCAGCAGCGTTCCGGGGGGACGACGACGACGACTGTATTCAATGAATAGCATTCTCACATAGGTGTTCCTTTTGTCCAGGTGTGAAAGTGCAGTGTGGAGTGCAATAGAACCTGCATCATCTGTGGATCTGTTGGTGCGGTATGTAAATTGGAGTGGGTCTTGGGTTTCTTGGATAATGGTGTTGATGTGAGCCATGACCAGCATTTCAAAGCACTTCATGACTACAGACGTGAGTGCTACGGGTCGGTARTCATTTAGGCAGGTTAGCTTAGTGTTTTTGGGCACAAGGACTATTGTGGTCTGCTTGAAACATGTTGGTATTACGGGACTCAGACAGGGTGAGGTTGAAAATGTCAGTGAAGCACTTGCCAGTTGGTCTGCGCATGCTCATAGTACACGTCCTGGTAATCCGTCTGGCCCAGTGGCCTTGTGAATGCTGATCTGTTTAAAGGCCTTACTCACATTGGCTGTGGAGAGTGTGATCACACAGTCGTCTGGAACAGCTGATGCGCTCATGCTTGTTTCAGTGTTAATTCTTCGAAGCGAGCATAGAAGTTATTTAGCTCGTCTGGTAGGCTCGTGTCACTGGGCAGCTCTCGGCTGTGCTTCTATTTGTAGTCTGTAATAGTTTGCAGGCCCTGCCACATCCGACGAGCATCGGAGCCGGTGTAGTACGATTCAATCTTAGTGCTGTATTGATGCTTTGCCTGTTTGATGGTTCGTCGGAGGGCATACCAGGAATTCTTATAGATTCCTTGAAAGCTGCCGCTCCTTGAAAGCAGCAGTTCTACCCTTTAGCTCAGTGCGAATGTCCATGGCTTCTGGTTGGGGTATGTACGTACAGTCACTGCGGGGACGATGTCCTCGATGCACTTATTGATAAAGCCAGTGACAGATGTGGTGTACTCCTCAATGCCATCGGAGGAATCCCGGAACATATTCCAGTCTGTGCTAGCAAAACAGTCCTGTAGTTTAGCATCTGCTTCAGCTGACCACTTTTTTTTAGACCGAGTCACTGGTGCATCCTGCTTTAATCTTTGCTTGTTAGCAGGAATCAGGAGGATAGAATTATGGTCAGACTTGCCAAGTGGAGGGTGAGGGAGAGCTTCGTACGCGTCTGTGTGTGGAGTAAAGGTGGTCTAGAATGTTTTTCCTTCTGGTTGCACATTTACCATGCTGATAGAAATGATGTAAAACAGATTTAAGTTTCCCTGCATTAAAGTCCCCGGCCACCAGGAGCACCGCCTCTGGATGAGCGTTTTCCTGTTTGCTTATTGCGGTATACAGCTCATTGAGTGCAGTTTTAGTGCTAGTACAAACCTTACAATATAGTCTAATAAGATCATTTTTTAAAAACGCTATATAATACCCAAGCATTATTATTATTAGAGAGATGAGTTGTGTGTAGGGTGATATAGCCAAAATGTCACATCACAATATTTTTCTAATTTAATGTTTCTAGCCGTAGCCTAGCGGTTAAGAGCGTTGGGCCAGTAACTGAAAGGTCACTGGTTTGAATCCCTGAGACGACTAGGTGGAAAATCTGGCTGTAGCCTTGAGCAAGGCATTTAACCCTAATCACTATGGATAAGAGCGTCTGTTAAATGACTAAAATGTAAATGAGTAGTTGTTGTGATTTATTTAGAATTCAAGGCACACTTAACCAGAATGGCTACCACAGCATTCTTCATTGATACGTCATCCCATCTGGTTCGCGCTTAGTGGGACTATAATTTGTTTTTCAACACGACAATGACCCAACACTCCTCCATGCTGAGTAAGGGCTATTTGACCAAGAATGAGAGTGATGAGTGCTGCATCAGATGACCTGGCCTCCACAATCACCCAACCTCAATCCAATTGAGATGGTTTGGGATGAGTTGGACTGCAGAGTGAAGGAAAATCAGCCATCAAGTGCTTAGCATATGTGGGAACTCCTTCAAGACTGTTGGAAAAGTGTTCCTCATGAAGCTGGTTGAGAGAAATGGTGGCTACTTTGAAGAATCTCAAATATTAAATATATTTTGATTTGTTTAACACTTTTTTGGTTACTACATGGTTCCATATATGTTATTTCATAGTGTTGATGTCTTCACTGTTATTATATAATGTAGAAAATGGTAAAATAAAGAAAAAACCTTGAATGAGTAGGTAGGTTCAAACTTTTGACTGGTACTGTATATCAACCTAATTATACAATGTTCTGAATAGCCAGCTGGCCTATGTCTAATATAATTAACTAATGTTTTTTACTGGTAATACATTACACATATTGTATGATACAACAAAGATCTTGCTGTCTTTGCTCCCTTGGGCAAATGGGATGATTGTTGTTTATTCTAGTCTGCTACTAAGGTTTTTTCTTTTCTTTGAAAAAAGTAGCATAGCAAGCTACAAAGTACTTATTACTACATGCAATACCAGGTAAAAACCAGATGAAGCAATGCTGTAAAAAAAAACATTTCTTATTTTTGTTATTAGTTGGCTGAATCAGCTCTACAGCATTGGAGTGACAATAGAGGCAAGAAAAAAATTCAGGAACAGGAAGTAGTAATACTCAGTACTGTAGGCCTACCYGTATGATGTCTAGTCCAGACTGAGGATACCACAGAACAGTAGTAATACTCGGTACTGTAGGCCTACCTGTATGATGTCTAGACCAGACTGAGGGTACTACAGAACAGTAGTAATACACAGTACTGTAGGCCTACCTGTATGATGTCTAGACCGGACTGAGGATACTACAAAACAGTAGTAATACTCAGTGCTGTAGGCCTACCTGTATGATGTAAATAGGCAGGCGGGGATTCACGAAACAAGGTAGTAATACTCAGATACTGTGGGCTACTGTATGATGTCTAGTCCAGCTGAGGATACACAGAACAGTAGTAATACTCAGTACTGCTTAGGCTACTGTATGATGTCTAAGGCCAGACTGAGGTATCTACAGAACAGTAGTAATACTCAGTACTGTAGCTATACCTGTATGATGTGCTTCAGGCTGAGGATACTACAGAACAGTAGTAATACTCAGTACTGTAGGCCTACCTGTATATGTCTAGGCCAGACTGAGGTACTACAGAACAGTATTAATACTCAGTACTGTAGGCTACCGTATGATGTCTACCAGACTGAGGATACTACAGAACAGAGTAAATACTCAGTACTGTAGGCCTACTGTATGATGTCTGGCCAGACTGATGGACACACAAACACAGTAGTAATACTCAGTACTGTAGGCTACCTGTATGATGTTTAGGCCAGACTGAGGGTACTACAGAACAGTAGTAAATACTCAGACTGTAGGCCTACCTGTATGATGTCTAGGCCAGACTAGAGATACTACAAAACAGTAGTAATACTCAGTACTGGGCCTACCTGTATGATGTCTAGCCCAGGCTGAAGGGTACTACACGAAAGGCGAACTGCTCAGAGAATCGTCATCGACCATATCTCTCACATCTGGGTCATGCTACTGACTCATCAGAAAATTCACCGACCTCCCTGAAAGTAGAGCTGGTACCGGCAGGGGGGGGAGGAGGGGCGGAGGGGGGGGTAGAGATGATGAGAGGAGGGAGGGGGAGAGGAGGTAAAGAGAATCAAGAGGAAAGGGTAATGGGTAGTTGTAATCAAGAGAAAAAGATAAATGGTTAGACGTTAGTTAAAATGGAATATGACACCAATGAGGGAAATATTCACAGCCTAAACCAAACCATGCTATGTTACAAAACTCTATATCTCTTTCCAAATCTTGTCTTTCTCAATGTGCAACGTGTCAGCTTTAAGCATCTCCTACTGTCTGTGACAGAGACTTGCCCTACAGTAGCCTAGGACAAGAGATTTCACAGCTATGCCAACCTCACACCCCAAATGATCTAGTTGGCTTCCATGACCACTCTCTTACAAGGAAACAAACACTGTTTCTGGGAAGTAGAGATCAGATACTAGACAGCCTGGTTACCCATCATTGTGCATATAAGCTCCAGAGGAAATGACACACCACATTAAATCCCATAGAACCAGCAAGCCCCACAGAATCAATGCATCCAACACATTACAATTAACAATCATGTCTCTCAGTAGTTCTGATGTCTTTCTGGAAACCAAGTCTCAGAACARAGCCCAGTGGCACTGACCACACTCAAATAAAATAGGAATTTCAAGATAGTCCAACAGTTGGCTACACTAGAATTGGCTTCATGTGATCGAGGCTTATGAAGTAATGACAGGCAACATCATGTCCTGCAAAATGAATGCCTGTCTACCATAACCATGTCTAATACTGGCTTTAGGGACATCATGTTTTGAGCTTGCACTGGGGACAAGATGTACAAAGCTTACAATATAGAGTCTAATAAGATCATATTTGGTTCCGTGATGAATGCTATATAAAACCCAAGCATTATTATTATTATTATTAAGAGGTAAGTTGTGTGCAGGGTGATATAGCCAAAATGTCATATCACAATATTTTTCTAATTTTATGTTTCTAGCCGTAGCCTAGCGGTTAAGAGCGTTGGGCCAGTAACTGAAAGGTCACTGGTTTGAATCTCTGAGACGACTAGGTGGAAAATCTGTCTGTAGCAAGGCAAGGCATTTAACCCTAATCACTATGGATAAGAGCGTCTGATAAATGACTAAAATGTAAATGAGTAGTTGTTGAGGGGTTGGCTTAAATGCGGGGTGCACCCCTACAGGACTCCAACTGTCAAAATGTTCACTCCCTTTCCCTCTATACCTGTTCCCACTCCCTAATCACCTCTCCTCTGCATTTGTCCCTCCTGTTTCCCCATATCAGCAGCACATCAATCCTACGTGCATGATATGATGATGTAAGTGCCTTTATGTTATTATATAGTCTTGTAGATGTAAGTGTTAATCATGTAATATATCTATGCCCCTCAGTTTATGCTAATATTTATGCTAATGCTCTGTTCTAGTTATGTTTAGTCCTGGCAGCCTTCTAAGTTTATCGATGCTATATGTCCATTTCCTTTAGTCACCTGGCACTACTTTATCATTTCATGCACCTTTATGTTAATGTGTTCCTAATGTTTGCCTTTTTGTATCTCCCTTCCAGACCACCACTTCCTTCTTACCCCCACACGGCTCTATTTCCATGTTACGGCTTGTTTACGGAAGAGAGCGGCCTGTTCTAATTAGCCATGTAGCGTCTTCCAATAACCGTGTGAAACGGATGGACGGCAGAAAATTGTTGAAACTGAGAAGTACTGTTGGCTGCAACTGTGTTAAAGGGAAATAAATTAAACAACGTCTACTTCATATCTATCATCTCCAGCACCACCCCCAACAATCTCAATTGCGATAAGGGTCTAAAAACATAAAGCCTTCTACTTTCATATCACATCAAAAATAATCGTACAAATGCAAAAAATACATATTTCCTGTACAGTGTTTAAAAGAGACATTTAAAAAAAAATCTGCGGCATTATCTCCTGCATCACCCCAACATCAACATGAAAATTGCACGTTTCTATGTTTTGTAGTAAAAAAGATAGAGGWAGATAACCAATTAGTAGGCAATACCTACTCATAATTGGTTAAAATCACACAATGCACACTAATGTCATTGGAAACACTTATCTTTGTCCAAACTGTTGATTTTATGTGCATTTTACATTTACTGTACTTTACGCCGCATTTCTTGATGATGAAATGTTATACTCCGTATACATTCAGTGGCACGATAAGAATATTCCTGGAAAATGTGGTGTAGATGCAACATAAGACGAAAACATGACAAGGGTTTGAGTGAGAAGACTARCTGGTGTATCCAAGTAACCACACAGCTCTCCAAAGTGTGCACATTTAAGTCATTTCAAAGCGCTTTCATGACTCAAACAGTCTTAAACTCTGAGGTGCTTTTTTGAGCTCCTAGCTGTGYCATCGAGGAACTAGAGAAAGCACACTTGTAGTTGTTTTGTTTGGAACACAACCCTGCATCCCCACCAGCACACAATTACTGTTGATGTTTACACAATCCAAAAACGGTCCATTATAAATCGCAATCTGGGTCAGGTGGGCATGATTTGAAAACCTGTTCTATTGCCAACATGACTAGCTAAGGTATAAAATACAATATTACAGTGTTAGGCTTTCCCAATGCAATTCAGGGAAACAAAGCACCTTCTGGTGCGCATGGAGAGGAGTCATGAGTGCATTATGAGTCGTGTGCCGCGGCAAATTTTCTTCACCGTAGACAAACACAGGCTCATTGTGTTCAGAATAACACCGAGTATAATGCCATGTCATCTTGTAACTGTACATCAAACATAGAGACGTTGACATTGACCTCATCCCGTCAGTAGATGATGCCTTGGTTATTCTTTAAAAGTGCCTTCTCACCATCTTAAATAAGCATGCCCCATTCAAAAATGTAGAACTAGGAATAGATATAGTCCTTGGTTCACTCCAGACCTGTCTGCCCTTGACCAGCACAAAACATCCTGTGGCGTTCTGCATTAGCATCGAATAGCCCCTGATATTCAACTTTTCAGGGAAGTTAGGAACAAATATACACAGGCAGTTAGGAAAGCTAAGGCTAGCTTTTTCAAACAGAAATTTGCATCCTGTAGTACTAACTAAAAAAGTTCTGGGACACTGTAAAGTCCATGGAGAATAAGAGCACCTCCTCCCAGCTGCCCACTGCTCTGAGGCTAGGAAACACTTTACCACCGATAAATCCACTATAATTGAGAATTTCAAAAAGCAATTCGCTACGGCTGGCCATGCTTTCCACCTGGCTACTACCCCTACCCCGGTCAACTGCCCGGCACCCTCCACAGCAACCCGCCAAAGCCCCACCATTTCTCCTTCACCCAAATCCAGATAGCTGATGTTCTGAAAGAGCGCGAAAATCTGGACCCCTACAAATCAGCCGGGCTAGACAATCTGGACCCTCTCTTTCTAAAATGATCTGCCTAAATTGTTGCAAACCCTATTACTAGCCTGTTCAACCTCTCTTTCGTATCGTCTGAGATTCCCAAAGATTGGAAAGCTGCTGCGGTCATCCCCTCTTCAAAGGGGGTGACACTCTAGACCCAAACTGCTACAGACCTATCTTTCCTACCCTGTCTTTCTAAGGTCTTCGAAAGCCAAGTAAACAACAGATTACCGACCATTTCGAATCCCACCGCACCTTCTCCGCTATGCAATCCGGTTTCAGAGCTGGTCATGGGTGCACCTCAGCCACGCTCAAGGTCCTAAACGACATCATAACCGCCATCGATAAGAGACATTACTGTGCAGCCGTATTCATCAACCTGGCCAAGGCTTTCGACTCTGTCAATACCACATTCTTATTGGCAGACTCGACAGCCTTGGTTTCTCAAATGATTGCCTCGCCTTGTTTACCAACTACTTATCTGATAGATTCAGTGTGTCAAATCGGAGGGCCTGTTGTCCGGACCTCTGGCATTCTCTATGGGGGTGCCACAGGGTTCAATTCTCGGGCCGACTCTCTTCTCTGTATACATCAATGATGTCGCTCTTGCTGCTGGTGATTCCTCTGATCCACCTCTACGCAGACGACACATTCTGTATACTTCTTGGCCCCTCTTTGGACACTGTGTAACTAACCTCCAGACGAGCTTCAATGCCATACAACTCTCCTTCCGTGGCCTCCAACTGCTCTTAAATGCAAGTAAAACTAAATGCATGCTATTCAATTGATCACTGCCTGCACCTGCCCGCCCGCCGGCCAGCATCACTACTCTGGACGGATCTGACTATGAATACGTGGACAACTACAAATACTAGGTTATCTCAGCTCACTGGTCACCATAGCAGCACCACCCCGTAGCACGCACTCCAGCAGGTTACATCTACCATAGCCCCGAAGCCAATTCCTCCTCGCGCCTTTCCTACCAGTTCTCGGCTGCCAATCTCTGGGACGAACTGCAAAATTTTCCATTCACCTGATAGCTGTTTGGCCCTGTTCAGTATCTTTAGCTGCAAGATCACTCCTAGTCCTCTGTGTGCTCCACACTGACCGTACACAATTACTTGTGCACTGTATTAAATCTCTCTAACTGAACTTGCGTCAGACTCTATTTCACTTACTACTTTGCACTCCTTATGTCATCACCTCCAGTATCTTGCTACTTTCTACATCTGATCTCCTCTATCTTGCTAATTCACATTCTGACTCACTTCATGTGTTTAATCCTGATTTATCTGATCATGTATCTATTGTAATTACTTCGCCACCATGGCCTATTTATATGCCTTAACCCCTATCTTACCTCATTTGCACTCACTGTTTAATAGACTTTTTTCTTTCTTTTTCTACTGTATTATTTGACTGTATGTTTTGTTTATTCCATGTGTAACTCTGTGTTGTCGAAATGCTATTGTTTATCTTGGCCAGGTCGCAGTTGCAAATGAGAACTTGTTCTCAACTAGCCTACCTGGTTAAATAAAGTTAAATAAAAATAATAAATAGAGATCATAAACGTTGGCCTAGTTGACGTGTTTTATGAATTGTGACAATTTGACAATAAAGCTGCATTTTTTATAATCCTCAACGTCTCATCTTTTCAAAATACAGTCGTGACCAAAAGTTTTGAGAATGAAACAAATATTAATTTCCACAAAGTTTGCTGCTTCAGTGTCTTTAGATATTTTTGTCAGATGTTACTATGGAGTACTGAGAGTACAATGTCTAGTTTTCCTCCTCCTGGACGAGGAAGAGGAGAGAAGGATCGGAGGACCAAAATGCAGCGGGTTGTGAATACATAATAAAGTTTATTAAAGTACAGACGAAAACCCGAAAAAACACTTCAACAAACTACAAAATAAGAAAACGACGTAGACGAAACCTGAAACATGGAACTTACATAAAGACACGAAGAACTCACGAACAGGAAATAGACTACACAAACGACGAACACAAACGAAACAGCCCGTGTGGGCAAACATACACAGACACGGAAGACAATCACCCACAAACAAACAGTGTGAACAGCCAACATATATATGGTTCTCAATCAGGAAAACGTCAACACCCTGTCTCTGATTGAGAACCATATAAGGCTAATACAAGTGACCTAAACATAGAAACACAAAACATAGAATGCCCACCCCAACTCACGCCCTGACCAACTAAACACATACAAAATAAACATAAAACAGGTCAGGAACGTGACAACTGAAGTATAATTACAAGCATTTCATAAGTGTCAAATGCTTTTATATACAAGTACATGAAGTTGATGCAAAAAGATCAATATTTGCAGTGTTGACCCTTCTTTTTCAAGACCTCTGCAATCCGCCCTGGCATGCTGTCAATTAACTTCTGGGCACGTCCTGACTGATGGCAGCCCATTCTTGCTAATCAATGCTTGGGAGTTTGTCAGAATTTGTGGGGTTTTGTTTGTCCACCCGCCTCTTGAGGATGACACCAAGTTCTCAATGGGATTAAGGTCTGGGGAGTTTCCTGGCCATGGACCCAAAATATCGATGTTTTGTTCCCCGAGCCACTTAGTTATCACCTTGCCTTATGGCAGGTGCTCCATCATGCTGGAAAGGCATTGTTCGTCACCAAACTGTTCCTGGATGGTTGGGAGAAGGTTGCTCTCGGAGGATGTGTTGGTACCATTCTTTATTCATGGCTGTGTTTCTTAGCAAAATTGTGAGTGAGCCCACTCCCTTGGCTGATAAGCAACCCCACACATGAATGGTCTCAGGATGCTTTAGTTTGCATGACACGGACTGATGGTAGCGCTCACCTTGTCTTCTCCGGCAAGTTTTTTTCCGGATCTCCCCAAACAATCGGAAGGGGATTCATCAGAGAAAAATGACTTTACCCCAGTCTCAGCAGTCCAACCTGTATCTTTTACAGAATATCAGTCTGTCCCTGATGTTTTTCCTGGAGAGAAGTGGCTTCTTTGCTGCCCTTCTTGACACCAGGCCATCCTCCAAAAGTCTTCGCTTCTCTGTGCGTGCAGATGCACTTACACCTGCCTGCTGCCATTCCTGAGCAAGCTCTGTACTGGTGGTGCCCCGATCCCGCAGCTGAATCAACTTTAGGAGATGGTCCTGGCGCTTGCTGGACTTTCTTAGGCGGCCTCAAGCCTTCTTCACGACAATTGAACCGCTCTCCTTGAARWTCTTGATGATCTGATAAATGGTTGATTTAGGTGCAATCTTACTGGCAGCATTATTCTTGCCTGTGAAGCCCTTTTTGTGCAAAGCACAAACGGCACATGTTTCCTTCCAGGTAACCATGGTTGACAGAGGAAGAACAGTGATTCCAAGAACCACCCTCCTTTTGAAGCTTCCAGTCTGTTATTCAAACTCAATCAGCATGACAGAGTGATCTCCAGCCTTGTCCACGTCAACACTCACACCTGTGTTAACGAGAGAATCACTGACATGATGTCAGCTGGTCCTTTTGTGGCAGGGCTGAAATGCAGTGGAAATGTTTTTGGGGGATTCAGTTCATTTGCATGGCAAAGAGGGACTTTGCAATTAATTGCAATTAATCTGATCACTCTTCATAACATTCTGGAGTATATGAAAATTGCCATCATACAAACAAAGGAAGCAGACTTTGTGAAAATTAAAACTTTTGGCCACGACTGTACAATGASTCCTTAATTTACAGCATTTCCCTCACTCAGACAACAAAATATTTGCAAAAGTTGCGTTTTTCAGTGCCCAAACAATCAAATTTTGTTGTTACATCAGCCATGTAACAACAAAACATTATTTATAAAAAGCGATCTATTGGTTTTTGAACACTATAATTTGTTTACAAGCATGATTGCTGTACTTTTAGTTCATGGTTTACGCAGCTTGTTGGCCTTTAGCCAATCTGTGTTTCAAACGAGTTCAAAGCACCTGAATAAACCCAACTGGTATTGTAACAGCTGTCGTCGGAAGAAGGTGAAGACCAAAACGCAGCGTGGTAAGTGTTCGTCATATTTAATAGAAACTGAACACTAAAAAGCAAAAACAACAAAGTGACAACCGAAACAGTTCCGTCAGGTGCAACACACACTAAACAGAAATTAATCACCCACAACACAAAATGGGAAAACAGGCTACCTAAATATGGCTCCCAATCAGAGACAACGATAGACAGCTGCCTCTGATTGGGAACCACACCAGGCCAAGCACATAGAAAACCAACAACATAGAAAAAAGAACATAGACTGCCCACCCTAGTCACACCCTGGCCTAACCAAAATAGAGAATAAAAAACCTCTCTATAGCCAGGGCGTGACAGGTATTTACGACTTCACAACTGGTAAATTCCAACCTCCCACTTGGTTACGAACACAGTATTACRAGACCCAACTCCTAAACCTTTACCAATCTCAATTCCAAGCCCTCCCCCCCATGTGCCTGTTAGTTGGCATTGATAGGAGTGATGAGAAGAGCCTTCTTCCCGCACCAACTGAAATGGGTCAGGTCATACAAAAACTACACAGTGGACCTTTAAGGCACACTTACAGAGAAAGGCTTGGCAGTTCAACTCTGCCATTGTGTCAGCATTTTTGTAGGGTTCATATAACAAACCTCACTGAACAGTTACAATACATTTTTTAAGTTTGGGCAAAGATCACTGGGAAATATGCAAATACTGTGCAATGACAGGCTAGTTCTTTTTGGCCACCAAACATGTTTCCCATATTTCACTGGCCATTCTGAAACGTTCTATTAGTTGTCTTCAGGAAAAGATCAAAATAACATCAACCTGAGCTGCTGCCACGGGACATTGTCTTTCTAAAGCAACTATAGACCTACACCAGTGGCGGTCGGTGCTGTTTAAGATTAGGGAGGACAGTCATTCATATTCAATTCAACAAGCTCAATGTAACATCGATAGGTTTAGGCTACTACTCTAATTTCCCCTATACCCTTCATGAGATTCCTACAACCTAGCCTACGAATGAAAGTTTGTAACGTAGGTGCTCAAGCTGACAGACAGTGACACATTGAATACCGCCTTGCATCTAGCTGATCTACAGTGTAATCATTAGGCCAAACAGTTGCAAGCAAGAGTTTCTATTGGACAAATTCAAGTAGGTTTATCCCCGTTTCGTTCCATTTGTTCCATTTAGGAAACTWTTTTCAACAGAATCGGCCGAGTGAATACACCACTGATCACCCGCACACACAATTCACTTTCATAGCAGCCACATACGAACAGCATCATCACTTTGCTCGTTGTATAATTCCTTCTCGCATCTACGCGCTCTCCTCCTCTCACCTTTTCCATTTGCTCATATAGTTCAGTGCACAACACAACAGCTGTCTGTGACCAAGCGAAAAAAACTTTCCAAGCCAAACCTTCATACAGTACCATAACCGCTAACCATTACACACAGCCTACATCATTGTCACCATATTAGCTAATGTCATAGTTAACATAGCTACTAGAACTAATGTGTTTKTTAACCCGCTAAAATCACGCAGTACAGCAAGCAGTTTAGCAGTTACACCGGCGGGACCCGACAGCCTTATTCTAAAAATGGATTACATTTTTTTTAAATCCTCGTGAATCTCCACACAATACCCCATAATGACAAAGCAATGTACTGTATCTCTCTCTCGCTCTGCTGCTTCTGTTCAAAACTGGTCAACTATTGTCTTTCTCTCTCTTTGAGTCAACTACTCACCAGATTTTATGCACTGCACTGCTAGCTAGCTTTAGATTAAGCTTTCAATACTAGATTATTAAACGGTTGTTTTTGTATTGTTTATTGTTTTTGTCGGCGTCATCCTAATAAAAAGGAATATGTACGCTCACCACTCTGCGCTTTGGTCCACTTCATTCGACGGCTGTGACACACCCAGAGGATGGAAAATATCTGTTCTCCGGCTACACCATGGTGCTACCCCAGAGAGTGCTGTTGAGGCTACTGACCATTGCAAAACAGTGTGTTTTAATCAGTTTATGTGGTGACTTCAATATTTGTAGTATAGTTTTATCTAAAAAGGAAAACTTTTTAATTGATCACTATTTTCATTTTTATGAAAATCACTGAGTAGGATGGTCCTCCCCTCCCTCCTCTGAGGAGCCTCCGCTGATACACCWAAGATCCTGCATTCTCAAGCCTTCAGCATGCTGCATCTCAGGGTAGTGAGGGTACTGCACTAACATATTGCATAGCATCAACACTTGCCAATATTGTTTACCTGACTTGGGATACGTGACAATCCATATGTCGCTACCTCTGAGGGAGAAGTTGGCGATCTCCTCCATCTTTCCTCTGCAGAAGGGTGGAAGTCGTACTCCATCAAACTCAAAGTATTTGCTCTCAAACTCTATCGGGGTGCTTGGCGTGTCTGCCTCGCTCTCGGCCATCCTCAAAACGGACACCCAACRAAAATATCTTCATAATCAATTCAACGGTTATAATTAGATTTGTTTTGAGAGAAATAATGTTCCTCTTGAGTATGGCTTGGCTAGGACGTGATAGTGCGCGAGCGAAGTACTCCKTGAACTTCAGGCTTCAGCCAATCACGTCGTCGCAACGATGTAATTTGATGCGATCATGGAATGCGCGCGCCTCCTGCTCAGCTTCAGCACCAGTTCGCTGTGGCGGGGTATGCGCGTGCTCACTAGTCTCTGTAGCCGGAATAGGAATGCCTTCAAGCATACATGAAGCATTCAAGATGATGCAGGTATGCCTGTTGTTCTTGGAAGATCAAATCAACAGATTAGGTTTTTCAATATACTTGAATGGCATCAGGAGCCTATAAAATGCTCCATGTTTGATCCGGGTGCTAGCCTATAGGCTCAAATCTATTAATAATAAAGTTCGACTTGTCACAGTAATAGCAGGTAGGTGAAACAAATATAGATTTGAATGTAATATATTAGAATAGAATAGACATGAATGGATTGCATCGCACTCATGTGTTACCGATGCAGAATGTGGGGGCGTGCCTCCACCTAAAATAAGACACAGCCTCCTTATGCGGATTGGCCAGACCTGCCCTGTTCTAGTATCCGTAAGATCATGGCAAGTCAGCGCTCCGGCGATTCTCAATACATAACTGTCGCTTTGTACGTTACTCAMGAGGAGTAGACTGAGTAGTGTGTACTAGTTTGAGCCGTCCTCTTTCGGAAACTGTTGTTGACATTCAGTAATGAAGGGAACTTGTCAAAGACGCCAAGGGTAACATTTTGGAGTCATTATTACAAGCGCATTACCCAAACTTCTAGGTCCTCGCCAAGGACTGTCCACCCGGGATGTTCGACCTAACGAAGGAATGGAATCTGTCGTTTGCCGGCTGCGGGTTCCTGGGGATCTATCACATCGGAGTGGCCAGTTGCCTGTTGGAACAAGCGCCTTACCTCATCAAAGGTGCCACCAAGATCTACGGGGCTTCCGCCGGTGCCCTAACCGCCACGGTGCTCGCCAGCCAGGCATCCATAGGTAGGCTACAGTACCCTGCACTGGCCCCTTGAGTTCACCGCACCCTGTAATCGAGTGCCTGGATGGGGACTTTTACGCAAAAGTAGCAATTTTAGATTAGCAACTAAATTACCTTTAAAGAATAATCACTTGTGGCCTTGATACATGGGGAAAATTAGTTCAACAATGCTTTAAGCTTTGCTCTTATGTAAATGATAGGTGGTAATACTGGGGCTCCTTTGTAGCTCAGTGTAGAGCATGGTGCTTTTGACGCCAGGGTAGTGGGTTCAATTCCCGGGTCCACACAGAAACAAAATGTATTCACACATGACTGTAAGTCTCTTTGGATAAATCTGCTAAATGGCATGTATTATTTTCATGTAATAAACTACTAATTATTAATAATGACATAATTACATGGTCAGAGCCAAAATGGCTGCCTGTGTATAAATATGGTAGCCTTCCACTCATTGATCATGTCACACCATTGATAAATGCCATCCGGGTCAGTTATAGGACTATTGACCTATTGTTCCTCTGGATCAGAGGCCTCCCAATGTTACTGATTGATCTCGCTGACAAAGGGGAAACACAATCATGATTAAGAGCAAACATGCCCCAGCTTGACATAGAACGTGACATAGAAAACTCTTAGCTGAGTCTCTGTGTGATACCATGCCTCTTTCACTGTCTTTTAAACCCAATAACCTTATAGTGAAGAGATGAATGACTGGGGAACTTAGTAAGTGTCCCAGTTGTGTCCTATCTAAATGAGAGAGAGMGAGAGTTAAAGAGGGTGAGAGATTGAAAGAGTAATAGAGGGATAAAAATCGAGTGAACAGTCAATAAAGGCGTCATTAAGAGTCAAAAGAAAGTACTGGATTGTTGTGAAAATTGGCAGAAGGAAGATATAGGTTACTGTTCATGACCTCAGAGTTTCATGACCTCAGAGTTTCACTGTCACTCAGTGACTCCAATGTGTTCCACTGATAGTATGAGTAACATCCTTATTTCAGCCAGATAAGACTACCTCAGTATTTTTCTAATCACTTGATTTTCTTTACTGGAATTCTGTCTGTGTGTATAATAGTCTTCAGATCCATTCCATCCATTCCATCCAAGTGTAGATAAGATGAACACACATAACTAGTAGAAAGAGGAGGAAGGGAAGCGCTACTAAGGTACACAATAGTACATTTTGGTAGATAGAAGGTGCTCTTTGGGAAAAGGGGTGAATTGGTCATCAAAAAGAAAGGAGGACCAAGGCACTCTTCATATAATTAATTAAAATGCTCAGTACAGGTGCAGGGCAGTAAATAAATTAAACCAGTGGATTAAGTTTTTTTTGTGAGCTACAGATCACTGTTTAGTTCCCTTGAGAATCAATCTTCCTTTGAATAAAAAACATCCAATTCCTCCCAATGGAAGGCCTTGACATACTGTCTCTCCGTCTCTCCCCTCCTCTAGCTAAGTGCTGTGAGGATGTGATCGAGACAGCCAAGGAGGCCCGGAAGCGTAACCTGGGTCCCCTCCACCCCTCCTTCAACCTGGTCAAGGTCATCAGGTCGGGGCTGGAGCGTGACCTGCCCACCGATGCACACACACTTGCCTCCGGGAGGCTGTGTGTGTCACTCACTCGCGTGTCTGATGGACAAAACGTMATTGTGTCCGAGTTCAAGTCCAAGGAGGAGCTCATCCAGGTGAGTGTCCCCACTCAACCCACCTGGGCTGCTATTCACAAAACATATCCGAGTAGGAGTACTGATCTAGGATCCGTTGGATAAGGAGGTGGCACCTGATCCTAGATCAGTACTCATACTATAAAACGCATTGTGAATATGTGCCCTGAACACCCATGAGTACTTGAGTTTTTCTATATCCCATACATATCCCATACATATTTGTCCTTTCAGCTACTGGCCTTGCCATTGACTGTTTACATTAGTTGTATGTAGTGTAAACTGAGTTGGACTGTGTAACATCTCTCTCTCTCTGATGTGTCTACAGGCACTGGTGTGTAGCTGTTTCATCCCCATATACTGTGGTCTGATCCCCCCATCCTTCCAAGGAGTGGTACGTGCCCAAGGCCCTAATGCCTCAACTGCTTTCTTTACGTTTCCTTGAACACGGTTTCCTTGTTTCTAAGAAAAAGCAGCAGATGTTAGACTGGGTTTATTATGGTCTCGTCTCTAATGCCTTTATTGCTCAGGTCAGAGTCATAAGGAGGCTATAGGTTCAAGCGTAGCACAATGTTTTGTTTTTCTGTTTGCGTGTATGTCACTTTTTCTCTAGTATATTTCACTGCTATCTGCTCTTGTTATCATTGAGGGCATATAGCTGCTATCTGGGCATGTCCCTGGCTCAGTGCCAAATTATACATCCATAGAACACAGGCGGAACACACTAGATTGTTCAATAAATATAGGTTATAGTTAGTGTGTCCTATTGCCGGGTGTGTCAGGTTCACAGATAGCTATTTAGATATCCTGTTGAAACTCCTCCACCCCCTGTTCAAACTCCTCCTCCCNCTTTCTAAGGTCTTCGAAAGCCAAGTTAACAAACAGATTACCGACCATTTCGAATCCCACCGCACCTTCTCCGCTATGCAATCCGGTTTCAGAGCTGGTCATGGGTGCACCTCAGCCACGCTCAAGGTCCTAAACGACATCATAACCGCCATCGATAAGAGACATTACTGTGYAGCCGTATTCATCAACCTGGCCAAGGCTTTCGACTCTGTCAATCACCACATTCTTATTGGCAGACTCGACAGCCTTGGTTTCTCAAATGATTGCCTCGCCTTGTTTACCAACTACTTATCTGATAGAGTTCAGTGTGTCAAATCGGAGGGCCTGTTGTCCGGACCTCTGGCATTCTCTATGGGGGTGCCACAGGGTTCAATTCTCGGGCCGACTCTCTTCTCTGTATACATCAATGATGTCGCTCTTGCTGCTGGTGATTCTCTGATCCACCTCTACGCAGACGACACCATTCTGTATACTTCTGGCCCCTCTTTGGACACTGTGTTAACTAACCTCCAGACGAGCTTCAATGCCATACAACTCTCCTTCCGTGGCCTCCAACTGCTCTTAAATGCAAGTAAAACTAAATGCATGCTATTCAATTGATCACTGCCTGCACCTGCCCGCCCGGCCAGCATCACTACTCTGGACGGATCTGACTWWGAATACGTGGACAACTACAAATACCTAGGTTATCTCAGCTCACTGGTCACCATAGCAGCACCCACCCGTAGCACGCACTCCAGCAGGTACATCTCACTGGTCACCCCCAAAGCCAATTCCTCCTTCGGTCGCCTTTCCTTCCAGTTCTCTGCTGCCAATGACTGGGACGAACTGCAAAAATCACTGAAGCTGGAGACTCATATCTCCCTCACTAGCTTTAATCACCACCTGTCAGAGCAGCTCACAGATCACTGCACCTGTACATAGCCATCTGTAAACAGCCCATCTATCTACCTCATCCCCATACTGTATTTATTTATTTATCTTGCTCCTTTGCACCCCAGTATCTCTACTTTCACATTCATCTTCTGCACATCTATCATTCCAGTGTTTAATTGCTATATTGTAATTACTTCGCCACCATGGCCTATTTATTGCCTTAACTCCCTTATCTTACCTCATTTGCACTCACTGTTTATAKACTTTTTTCTTTCTTTTTTCTACTGTATTATTGACTGTATGTTTTGTTTATTCCATGTGTAACTCTGTGTTGTCGAAATGCTATGCTTTATCTTGGCCAGGTCGCAGTTGCAAATGAGAACTTGTTCTCAACTAGCCTACCTGGTTAAATAAAGGTTAAATAAAAATAAATAAATAGAGATCATAAACGTTGGCCTAGTTGACGTGTTTTATGAATTGTGACAATTGTGACAATTAAAGCTGCATTTATTATAATCCTCAACGTCTCATCTTTCAAAATACAGTCGTGACCAAAAGTTTTGAGAATGAAACAAATATTAATTTCCACAAAGTTTGCTGCTTCAGTGTCTTTAGATATTTTTGTCAGATGTTACTATGGAGTACTGATGTAACGAATGTCTAGTTCTTCCTCCTCCTCGGACGAGGAGAGGAGAGAAGGATCGGAGGACCAAAATGCAGCGGGTTGTGAATACATAATAAAGTTTATTAAAGTACAGACGAAAACCGAAAACACTTCAACAAACTACAAAATAAGAAAACGACGTAGACGAAACCTGAACATGGAACTTACATAAAGACACGAAGAACTCACGAACAGGAAATAGACTACACAAACGAACGAACAAACGAAACAGTCCCGTGTGGTGCAACATACACAGACACGGAAGACAATCACCCACAAACAAACAGTGTGAACAGCCAACCTATATATGGTTCTCAATCAGAGGAAAACGTCAAACACCTGTCTCTGATTGAGAACCATATAAGGCTAATTACAAGTGACCTAAACATAGAAACACAAAACATAGAATGCCCACCCCAACTCACGCCCTGACCAACTAAACACATACAAAATAAACATAAAACAGGTCAGGAACGTGACAACTGAAGTATAATTACAAGCATTTCATAAGTGTCAAATGCTTTTATATACAAGTACATGAAGTTGATGCAAAGAGTCAATATTTGCAGTGTTGACCCTTCTTTTTCAAGACCTCTGCAATCCGCCCTGGCATGCTGTCAATTAACTTCTGGGCCACATCCTGACTGATGGCAGCCCATTCTTGCATAATCAATGCTTGGAGTTTGTCAGAATTTGTGGGGTTTTGTTTGTCCACCCGCCTCTTGAGGATTGACCACAAGTTCTCAATGGGATTAAGGTCTGGGGAGTTTCCTGGCCATGGACCCAAAATATCGATGTTTTGTTCCCCGAGCCACTTAGTTATCACCTTTGCCTTGTGGCAAGGTGCTCCATCATGCTGGAAAAGGCATTGTTCGTCACTAAACTGTTCCTGGATGGTTGGGAGAAGTTGCTCTCGGAGGATGTGTTGGTACCATTCTTTATTCATGGCTGTGTTCTTAGGCAAAATTATGAGTGAGCCCACTCCCTTGGCTGAGAAGCAACCCCACACATTAATGGTCTCAGGATGCTTTACTGTTGGCATGACACAGGACTGATGGTAGCGCTCACCTTGTCTTCTCCGGACAAGCTTTTTTCCGGATGCCCCAAACAATCGGAAAGGGGATTCATCAGAGAAAATTACTTTACCCCAGTCCTCAGCAGTCCAATTCCTGTACCTTTTGCAGAATATCAGTCTATCTCYGATGTTTTCCTGGAGAGAAGTGGCTTCTTTGCTGCCCTTCTTGACACCAGGCCATCCTCCAAAAGTCTTCGCCTCACTGTGCATGCAGATGCACTCACACCTGCCTGCTGCCATTCCTGAGCAAGCTCTGTACTGTTGGGGGCCCTGACCCCGCAGCTGAATCAACTTTAGGACACGGTCCTGGCGCTTGCTGGACTTTCTTGGGTGCCCTGAAGCCTTCTTCACAACAATTGAACCRYTCTCCTTGAAGTTCTTGATGATCCAATAAATAAATGGTTGATTTAGGTGCAATATTACTGGCAGCAATATCCTTGCCTGTGAAGCCCTTTTTGTGCAAAGCAATGATGACGGCACGTGTTTCTTTGCAGGTAACCATGGTTGACAGAGGAAGAACAAGAACCACCCTCCGTTTGAAGCTTCCAGTCTGTTATTCAAACTCAATCAGCATGGCAGAGTGATCTCCAGCCTTGTCCCTGTCAACACTCCCGCCTGTGTTAACGAGAGAATCACTGACATGATGTCAGCTGGTCCTTTTGTGGCAGGGCTGAAATGCAGTGGAAATGTTTTTTGGGGATTCAGTTAATTTGCATGGCAAAGAGGGACTTTGCAATTAATTGCAATTCATCTGATCACTCTTCATAACATTCTGGAGTATATGCAAATTGCCATCATACAAATTGAGGCAGCAGACTTTGTGAAAATTAATATTTGTGTCATTCTCAAAACTTTTGGCCACAACTGTACTTTGTGCATGACACAAGTAATTTTTCCAACAATTGTTTACAGASAGATTATTTCACTTTTAATTCACTGTATCACAATTCCAGTGGGTCAGAAGTTCACATACACTAAGTTGACTGTGCCAGAAAAAACAGAAAATTATGTCATGGCTTTAGAAGCTTCTGGTAGGCTAATTGACATAATTTGAGTCAATTGGAGGTGTACCTGTGGATATATTTCAAGGCCTACCTTCAAACTCAGTGCATCTTTCCTTGACATCATGGGAAAATCAAAAGAAATCAGCCAAGACCTCAGAAAAAATATTGTAGACCTCCACAAGTCTGGTTCATCCTTGGGAGCAATTTCAAAACGCCTGAAGGTACCACGTTCATCTGTACAAACTGTCACGACTTCCGCCGAAGTTGGTGCCTCTCCTTGTTCGGGCAGCGTTCGGCGGTCGTCGTCACCGRCTTTCTAGCTGCCACCGATCCATGTTTCTTTTTTCCATTTGTTATGTCTTGAATGTACACACCTGGTTCCCATTAAGTTATTATTATTTCCCTATTTAACCACTGGTTCCCATGATGTTTTGTGCGTGATTATTCCTGGTATGTGTTAGTCGTTTGTGTTAGGGTTAGGGTTTGTTATCCCTGCGTGGATTATTTTGGCAGATTTATTTTTCAGAGTAAAGTACGTTATTTTTACTCAGTTCTGTGTCCTGCGCTTGACTCCGTCCTCACCTCTGCACARCTGACATATGACACGAACATAGTACGCAAGTAGAAACACCATGGGACCACGCAGCCGTCATACCACTCAGGAAGGAGCGTTCTGCCCCATCTCTGGATTTATATTTATGTCCCATCTCTCTATATAGATGTATGCTCCATTTATCATGTTTTAAGGTAAGACCCAGATGCAGACTGTGTCGAAGTAACAATGTTTATTACAAGAACAGGGGCAAAGGTACAGGATGGCAGGCAGGGTCAGGTCAGGCAGAGCTCGGTAATCCAGAGTTGTGGGGCAAAGGTACAGGACAGCAGGCAGGCTCAGAGTCAGGGCAGGCAGAAGTCGGTAAACCAGAGTAGTGGGACAAAGGTACAGGACGGCAGGCAAGCTCAGGGTCAGGACAGGCAGAAGGGGCAAAGCCGGGAAAAAACTAGAAAAGGAAGACAAGACTAAGACAAGACAGGAGCGAGGGGAAAAACGCTGGTAGGTTCTACGAACAAAACAAACTGGCAACMGACAAACAGAGAACACAGGTGTAAATACACAGGGGATAATGGGATAGATGGACGACACCTGGGGGGGTGTAGACAAGCACAAAGACAGGTGAAACAGATCAGGGTGTGACACCATGTCTCTATATAGATGTATGCACCATCTATATATATATAGATGTATGCACTGGGTCTATTATGACAAATATATAGAACAGTCATAAATGACTTATAAACAGCATATCTGAGGGCATGAAGTTGAACTTTCTGCTTTTGACGGAGCATGTACTTTTTCAGAATAATGTGCATACTATTTATTTAAGTTTCTTGTGAAAGTGATGAAGTTTCATTTAAACTAGATTTCATCACTGGACTCGTAACGGTTGGCTTTGACACTCTGAACAAGGAAATATAGTGCATTCTTTGCCCTCAGCCCTGAACTCTCTTTGCTAAACTCACTGCCAAGTTGAGTCTTGATCATGCTTAGGAACTGGCACTGCTATCCTTTTTTCCCCTCAGATGTTCTCAGCGTTTTACACTGGAAAACTAGGAATTCATTTTGAAATGTTAAAGGGTAGCATCTGAACTTGAAATGGAGCTGCATCGGATAATTACATGAGACTGGTGTAAAAAWTGATTAATTCTCCAAATAGTAATGTCAGATTGTTTGGTCATGAGTTGGCAGTGTGGAGAAGCTGGCTAAGGGGAAATCTGACATGCCTAATATGCCCTCAAGAGGGGAATGTTTCCTTGAAAATGTTGTTTCGTATCATATTAGATTTCAGTGATAACCGAGTTGGGTCATAAATTACATATTTTTTAGCAGAAGATAGGCAGAGGAAGTCAACAACAAATATTTATAATATATAAATAGAGATTTAGAACAGTCATCTCTGTCAGCCCTGAGACGTCCGGACTACAGTATGCCTGGGGTGTGGTTCTGTGGAAAGGCTGTGGTCTTGGAAATAGTCAAACAGATACGGCTTGTTTATAGTTGTGCATGGGTCCAAAAACACCCAATTATTCTCACTTTTTCTCTCTCTTTCCCTCCTCCCTGTCTCCCCCCTCTTCTCTCTGTAGCGTTACGTGGATGGGGGAATCAGTGACAACCTTCCTCAGTCAGAGCTGAAGAACACCATCAGCATCTCTCCGTTCTCCGGCGAGAGCGACATCTGTCCACGGGACACCTCCTTCAACTTCCACGAGCTGCGCTTCACYAACACCTCCATCCAGATTAACCTGGACAATATGTACCGCCTCAGCAATGCCCTGTTCCCCCCAGAACCCAAGGTAGGTCGACCGCTATGACTGCTTACCAATGCGTTATGCATGGCCCTGGGAATGTGTTATGAAGTCCTTATGTAGGCCCTGTTCCCAAAGGTAGGATAGAGGATCAGGATGCCCCTTAGTCCCATTCATCAGATGGGTTGTTTATGACTACTTGTAAATAGAAGCCTTATGTATGGGTTATGTGTTATGAAATCCTTATTTAGGTACCCTTGAAATAGTCTAAACATTCTATACATTTCTGTAGGAGAGCGTAGTAGTCTGGTATGGGAGACTGGGCCCCTGAACTTCCACTATCCTATTCCCTGATTATATAACCCCAACTCCCCCATTTAACACCTTACCCTGTCTCCTCTTTGGACTCCTACCCTTACCCCCCATACTTCCTATCTGAACTTTGCCCTCCCCTGTTCCTCCCTAACTACACAGTGATCAATACTGGCAGGACATTATTGGCTTCTGTCCTTGTTGAATTACATTTCCTGTATTGCACATTCTTCTTCAGTGTCTGGATAATAACATGGGAGTCAACTTTTAGCGTCAGGTGAACTTTGCCCTCTTTGAGGTTGGTCTGTGTCTCTTGGTTCAGTTTTCGCTCTGTTATTATTGCTGCTGCAATCCAAGATCTGCCACCGTCTTTYCCCTTCATGTGTACCTGGAATGTTGTAACTGGAATTTGGGGATTAAACCCAATCCCACCGACAGAGCCATGTGCAGAGGCCCTACTTAGAAAAGGAAGTGTGTGTTTCACTTGACTCTGCCACCTTTGACATAGTGTTTACACATGGCATGCACGGACACACACATAGAAGACTCCACCCTACCTTTTCCCTCACGTGTAATAGTGTTTAACCTACCCTGACTAAATTCACACATATGTAGTGCCACTGTGAAGCTAGCTGTCCAGATACCTCTCTCCCTGTTGCTTTGTTCTTGTAGGAATACAGAATAAGGAGTAGCCAGAGAACAGAAAGAACTCTGCCACGTTGACCTTTAACCCCTAGTCAAACACTTCCTGGATTGTTGTCCATTCAAAAATAAAGGAGCCTGTTGCACAGGAGGGTTCTGGCTGATATTAGTCATTCCCCTCTGTTTTATGTGGTTATAAACAGCTGTACTTGTTTAATACGGTTGTTAACTGTCAGCGATAACATGATTGCTAATCAGTCAATGGTAGTGATAGTTATAACTAATTACATAATGTGAGATCATGCTCTGTATCGTGTGTGGGTGGGTATATCTGAGTCCCAATGATCCTGTGATTTGATTATGAGTATGTCTTATATTTATTCAATTGACCTCTTGCATATGATCCCCTACCTCAATCGGTATGATCTATGTGTTTTCTTTGACAGGTCATGGCAGAGATATGCCAGAGTGGCTACAAGGACGCCCTTCGCTTTCTTGAGGAGAACCGTGAGTATTACTTGCCTTTGACAGTAATAGTGGGCTGTGCTAAGATCATAAGCTACTGTGATATACAGTACATGCAGTGAGCATCAATGATGTACAGTGTTCAACATGAAGTATGGAGTAAACCAGCACTTATTTATGGGGTAATATTTTGATGCTGTGTTACAAAGATGATGAATGTATTGTTTATGATGTCAGATCTGCTGAAGCTGGAGTGTCCGACTGCCGGCCCCAACCTATCAGAAGCCATACACACCTGCTGCTGCAAGCCCATCGCCACGGAAACCACTAAGGACTGGATGCTCCGCCGGCTCCGCCTCCTGAGGAAGCGGCACTGGTGGCTGGACGAGCAGATTGTTGACAACCTGCCTACCCAAATCAAAAAAGGTAGATAGGAGGTTAACCTAGACTCAGATCTTTTCTGCTCAAAGCTGTTAGAAACTGTTGTTATCTAGTTATAACACTGACATTAACATTGTGTTGTCGCTGCACTCTTGTCAGTGACGTGTGGTTGTTGTGTGTATCTGAAAGTCATCTGAGGCTGTGCCCGTGTCAGCGAAGTGTGACATATTGGGTCTCTATGACTGTAGTGTTCTGTGAGGCGTGCCAGCAGAAGCCGGGTCTGTATGCTCAGGTGTCCGAGATGCTGCCGGTCAGAGTGGCCTCCTACATGCTCCTGCCCTGCACACTACCTGTGGTATCAGCCTACTCAGTGGGCAAGAGGTAAGTCTACATCCTATACCACTACTAGTGCTACCTACCACAAACTAAGAAGCCCTCAATGAACTCAAAGCAGTCACAGTAGCTCAAACAGCAACCAATGACAACATTAATGCTAACAAGTCAGCTTCTAAAAAGCCCTGAACTAGCCTTTAGCATAATTATCCTTTAGCATAACTATCCTTTAGCATAACTATCCTTTAGCATAACTATCCTTTAGCATAACTAKCCTTTAGCATAACTAGCCTTTAGCATACAGCAGCCAATACCTTCAAACTAGCCCTGACAGCAACCACTGACAACAAAGTAGTCTTTAAAGTAGTCACTAGCCCACCACAACAACCAAATAACACTGTGAACGCAAACAGACTAGGAATACAAACAGGTTTCCTACTAAATACAAWYAATTTGAATGTGCTGCACAGGGACTCCACCTAGTTGGCAAGTCAATCGACCACAGGAATTGTTGAGAACTGGCCCCCCCACTTGGTGGTACATCACAGTACATTGACCCTTCTTGTCCCTCTCATGTACTCCAGGTTTGTGGAGTGGATCCCAGAGGTGCCTGCAGATATGCGTTGGCTAGCTGGGGTGGCTGGGGATGTGGCTGGGAGCGTGTACAGACAGACCTGGAGAGGAGCAMCAGCAGACATAACCAGGTGAGAGACATGGAGTTACTACTACTGGGTTATATTATGGATGGATGGAGTCTACTTGTAGATTTGGGTGTCTGTCATACAGTATGAATAAAGTCTAATGGCCTTGTGTGTTTTTCTTTTTGCAGTGATGGTTCCCTGAGGAATTGCATGAGCCTGCCCCTACCCCTGGACAGTGACGGACACAGGGAGAGAAACGGTCATCTCTCCGGGTTCGCTCTCTCTGCTCTTGACCTCCAAAGCCAATACTGGAACATCCCCACCGCCCCCTCTTCCCACCGCCGCACCAGCCCCCTCATGCCCAGCCCCTCCCCACGACAGATCTGCTTCTTTGTTGGCTCGCAGGACGAGACTGACTGACAGTCCCATCCACCAATGAGAGGACACTGTGACTTTGTTTTAAAAGATGATAGGACAGTCCAGCTCAAGATCCCTCCCACAGGGCCTGTCTATAGGCTATAGGAACTGTGAAGGGTGGTTTGGGATGGACAAATGATGGTCATGTGATTGAATAGCTTTGGGATCCAGAACTGTTGCTATAGACACAATAATCATGTATTTTGATCACTCCACCAATCATATTTTATACTACAGTACACATTGTAAAACAATTTACCAGCTCACCACCAAAGACGTCTGCAAGTGAATTATTTTTTGAAATTATACATTTTATAACTAACTATGTCTAGATTTTCCGGATAACTTGTTGTCACTACAACTATACCTACCTACCTACCAGAGGAGGCTGGTGGAAGGAGCTATAGGAGGACCGRCTCATTGTAATGGCTGGAATAGAATAAATGGAACGGTATCAACCACATCAAACAGGGGTGGCAGGTAGCCTAGTGGTTAGAGCTTTGGGCCAGACACCGAAATGTTGCTGGATTGAATCCCCGAGCTGACAAGGTCAAAATCTGTCGTTATGCCCCTGAAAAAGGCAGTTAACCCACTGTTCCCCAGTAGGCTGTCATTGTAAATAAGATATTTTTTTAAACATATGGAAACCACGTTTGACTCTGTTCCATTTCTTCCATTCCAGCCATTACAATGAGCCTGTCCTCCTATAGCTCCTCCCACCAGCCTCCTCTGCCACCTACCTACAGTACACAGGAGGTTGGTAGCACCTTAATTGGGGAGATGGGCTCATGGTAATGGCGGAAGTGGAATGGTATCAAAAACATGGTTTCCATGTGTTTTCTGTTCCAGACATTATTATGAGGTGTTCTCCCCTCAGCAGCCTCCTTTGCTACAGTACCTACCTACGTGTGTTCATTTAAATGTAGCATTCATTCCTAACGGACTGTTGACTTCCTTGACTATGAGCTGTGTGTTTTCCTGACTACTATTAGACAGAACCCTTGAAATGAACTATGAACTACTGTGATGAGCTGTGATGTCAAGACATTTGAATCACAATATTCTTGAAAGTTCCTTTCAGAACTTCTCTTAATGTTGACTATTGCTTTTGCACAATAACTTTAGGTGCATAGGATTCACAATTTTTATATGGCATCTTCAAATGGGTCATTTACATGAAAACTGTTTTAAAATGTATGTAGAAAATTGAGTTACAAAACCATGTTGCATCTGCAAAATCAACTATCATTCAGAGGACTAAGATGTCTAGTTTTTGGGAAAGTGTCTTATTTTAAATCCATTTGACATTTTCGCCAGAATTTTGTAAATTTTTTACCCCAAATTCTCTTTACTGAAATGCTTTCGGATTAAATTCTCAGGTCATTTTTATTTTATTTTATATATTTAGGAAAACCTAATTTCATATGAATAAAACACAAAATATGTTGCTGTAATTTGTCCATAAATCATAAAAATTGTATACTAGTTGAGGTTTACATTAAACTATAATATTTATAATTAAATGCTTCAGAGTTCAAGTAACCGACACATCTCAACATCAACTGTTCAGAGGAGACTGCATGAATCAGGCCTTCATGGTTGAATTGCTGCAAAGAAATCACTACTAAAGGATACCAATAATAAGAAGAGACTTGCGAGCAGTGGACATTAGATCGGTGGAAATCTATCCTTTGGTCTGATGAGTCCAAATTAGACATTTTTGGTTCCAATCCCGTGTCTTTGTGAGACGCAGAGTAGGTGAACTGATGATCTCTGCATGTGTGGTTCCCACCGTGAAGCATGGAGGAGGTGGTGTGATGGTGTGGGGGTGCTTTGCTGGTGCCACTCTGTGATTTATTTAGAGTTCAAGACACATTTAACCAGTATTGCTACCACAGCATTCTGCAGCGATACGCCATCCCATCTGGTTCGCACTTAGTGGGACTATCATTTGTTTTTCAACAGGACAATGACCCAAAACACACCTCCAGGCTATGTAAGGGATATTTGACCAAGAAGGAGAGTGGAGGAGTGCTGCATCAGATGACCTGGCTTCCACAATCACCTGACCTCAACCCAATTTTTATTTATTTATTTATTTCACCTTTATTTAACCAGGGGCCTGTTGCACAAAAGTAGAATTAAGACATCCGGGATAAATGACTCAGCTGAGCTCAATGAAGCCAAAACATGTGCGTCCAGGCTTAATTGGTTGCACAAAGACCAAGCCAGGATGAGCAGACACGGATTCATTAAGCCAGGTGAAACCAATCCTGGATAGGTGCGCGCTCACGGCTCACTCAAATAGACCCCGCCACAGATCACAGATTAACTGATTTACCATGGCAACTAGAGCCGCRTACTTTTCCCCGTCGGAAGCACAAATCCTCATGGAGGCATACGAGGAGGTAAAATATATAATTAAGAAGAAAGGCAACACCGCCACAGTGATAAAGCAAAGAGAAAAAGCGTGGCAAAGTATTGCAGACCGCCTGAATGCGTAAGTAGTGCACAATTACACACTCACCGCTCCGCTGAAACATCACAATTACAATTCAAATATTTAATTCACATCTCCAAAAATGCAGTTGTACTGTAATTATGAAACGGTTCAATTTTTAATTGAAATGCACTGCAGATATGAGTGAAATTGTGTAAAGTAACTCCATCACACTGTATAAAGCTATGATAAATTTTTTGATATTTTTACTGAAAACAAGACAAAAATACCAAGTAATTTTTTGCAGTGTGACTCCATTAAATGTGTGTGTGTGTGTGTGTGTGTGTGTGTGTGTGTGTGTAGATTAAACATGAACGGGCCAAAACGGACATGGCAGCAGGTCAAAATCAAATACAAGAACATTCTGCAGAATGGTATGGTCCCTGACTAATATTTAACAAAGCACAAGCATATATTGTACCCAGAAGGTGCCTGCTCACACATTGTCTGTACTGTTTTAGCAGTGAAAAAGAATACCCACAGNTGGAATGGTTGGTTTGCAGTGGAAGAAAGTGCAAAGTAGAGATAGAAATAATGGGGTGCAAAGGAGCAAAATTTAAATAAATAAATACAGTAGGTAAAGAGGTAGTTGTTTGGGCTAAATTATAGATGGGCTATGTACAGGTGCAGTAATCTATGAGCTGCTCTGACAGCTGGTGCTTAAAGCTAGTGAGGGAGATAAGTGTTTCCAGTTTCAGAGATTTTTGTAGTTCGTTCCAGTCATTGGCAGCAGTAATTGAGATGGTTTGGTATGAGTTGGACCGCAAAGTGAAGGAAAAGCAGCCAACAAGTGCTCAGCATATGTAGGAACTCCTTCAAGACTGTTGGAAAGGCATTCCAGGTGACAACCTCATGAAGCTGGTTGAGCGAATGCCAAGAGTGTGCAATGCTGTCATCAAGGCAAAGGGTGGCTACATTGAAGAATCAAATATAAAATATTTGATTTGTTTAACACTTTTTTGGTTACTACATGATTCCATATGTGTTATTTCATAGTTTTGATATCTTCACTAATATTCTACAATGTAGAAAATAGTAAAAATAAAGAAAAACCCTTGAATGAGTAGGTGTGTCCAGACTTTTGACTGGTACTGTATGTGTTACACTGAAAACCTCTGCCTACTTGTTCCTTTTATCCTTTACTGTTGTTATTGCACAGATGGCCCTTATCTTAATAACATAAAGCACAAACAAAATGTATGATGTGACATTCTGTGTTTAAATATRCTGTAACTGTTAAAATCCTATTGTGGTGCCTCATCATTATGGAAACTGTATATACGTGTTTTCAATATTGCCACAGTATGTACTGTATATTGTTGTACTTTCTTTGTGGAAGTGAAAACTGAAAACATTGGGTCAATTGCAACCAACATTGAGCACCGGCTCAACATGAGGTGATCTCTCATTAAACCATCTATGGGCCCGGTTTCACAGACAAGGCTTAAGCCTACTTAGTCCCAGACTAAAATGCCTCTTTGAGCTGTCTTAACTCAAAGCGACTTGCACAGATTTATCGTAAAATAGTCGTAGATTTAGCCTGTTCTGGATTAAACTAAGCCGATTGCAAGATGGAGGATTAGAGCTACTCTAAGGACTAAATTGAAGTTTAAATTAATCCTTCAAAGAGGCAGGTTTAACTTCTGCTTAGTACCTTTTGTGAGGGAACATGTACTAWTTGGAATATCTAAATGAAGACCAACATGCACYACAGAGTAATARTGCATGCAAGTAACCAGATGAGTACTTGTGGATAGGAGTAATCCATTAAATKACTTTGATGAGATAGCTTTTCGAGACCGCCTTCGTATGTACAAATAAAATGCATTGGAGATAATATCTTTGCTTGAGCCTAGACTTTCCTCTYTGTCTCAAAGAGGAAGGCCTTTACCCAATTCTCTCCAAGTTCTGATCACTTTGAGGTTTTTGGCATCTRGAATCTTTCATCGTGAAACTGGTGATTTGTGTGGTTCCAGAGAAGCAATTGTGTGTAGAGTAGTTCAACGTCTGCAGGGCCATTTGTGAGCTGAGGAGTCTTTAYATCAAGTTTCCTGATACTACTGACCAAGCCAACTATAAAGTGCTATTCTATGAATATGGGCACTTCCCAGGAGTGATTGGCTGTATAGATTGATGTCATGTTCCCATCAAGTGTCCATCAACTCTTGATGCTGACTGAGGAGTACAGKAACCATAAGAACTGKTTTTCCATCAATGTTCAGGGTGTATGCACTCTTAATTTAGARTTTTCAAACATTGTTGCCCGTTGGAAAGGTGCAACTCACGATTYAAGGATTTTTCTCAACTCTTCATTGTGTGCTCAGTTTCAGAGAGGACAACACAGTGGACTACTACYTGGTGACAGTGGATATGGTCAGAGTAACTTTTTATTCACGCCATACATAAATCCCACAACAGGTGAGCAGCAAAGATACAACAGAGCTCATATCCGCACGAGCGTATGATTGGAGTATGGAAAAATCGATTCCAATGTTTACGCAATACACTTTGTTTCAAGTGTTGGGGTAGGTTCCTTGTTCCTTGTCAAATATTTGCTTATTGGTGAAATCAGCAATCAGAAAATATCTTTAAGTAAATCAATCAAAAACCTTTATTAATGCAATTGCAGACAGAAGTTAACAACGGGAACATAGCACGCATGTTTCCGAGTAAGTTCTGCAAAATAGGAAAGGTTCCAAGTTGCTTTAATATGCTTGCAGTCAACCCCTAGTGATGTAACTGCCTACGTCAACACCTTCTACTCATGAGACCAAGCCCATGCATATACAGTTATACCAAACTTGCAGGAGAGACAATAGTTCCAGTGTTTTCTAAGGCTCAGCAGTAATTTTCCACTCCCCAAGTTGCTTTATAGTGGTATGTCTGACAGGTCTCTTATCTCTTTCACTCCCCTGCAGGGTTCTGTGTCTATGAATCTCTTTAGAAGCGAAAGAAACGCACACCAATTTAGGCGAGGTGCTGGCTAGCGGAGTAGAACACTTAAAAAAAATAAAGGAGGCTGCACACTCTAGGACTCAGATGCAAAAATATTTATGTCCAACGTTTCGACAGACAAGCTGTCTTCATCAGGGTATAATGACAAGCACTGTGAGATGACTCATTTAAATAGTGTCAAAAGACACACACAGGTGTCTGTAATCATGGCCACGTGTGGCCTGATATCATTGGTTAATTTCATATATTAAAATAGCATACAAAAAACATAAATGGATAGCGTACGATCACAGATACAATTTGTCTACATAAGCCTACTGTAACGATACTCTAAATCTTCCTCCTCCTCAGACGAGGAGAGGAGAGAGGATCTGAAGACCATGTGCAGCGAGGTACGATGACATAACTGATATTTATAAACAAGACGAAGACGAAACGAAATACACTTGATAAACTACAAATAACAAACACGACGTAGACAGACCTGAACATGGACTTACATATAACGTGAAGAACGCACGAACAGGTACACGACTACAAACAAACGCTACAGTCCCGTGTGGCACGAACATACATACAGACACAGGAGACAACCACCCACGACAAACAATGTGAAACAAACTCCCTATGTATGTCTCTCAATCAGAGGAAAACGAAAACACCTGCCTCTGATTGAGAGCCATACAAGGTCAATTAAACCTACATAGAAACAGACAACATAGAATGCCCACCCAAACTCACGTCCTGACCAACTAACACATACAACAAACTAACAGAAATAGGTCAGGAACGTGACATAACCCCCCCCTTAAGGTGCAACTCCGGGCGCACCAGCACAAAGTCTAGGGAGGGTCTGGGTGGGCATCTGACCACGGTGGTGCTCAGCTCCGGACGCTGTCCCACACCACCATAGTCACTCCCCGCTTCTGTATCCCCCTCCCAATGACCACCCTCCAACTAAACCCACCTAAATGAAGGGCAGCATCGGGATAAGGGCAGCACCGGGATAAGGGCGGCAGCTCCGGGCTGAGGGACTCTGGCAGGTCCTGGCTGATGGACTCTGGCAGGTCTGGCTGAGGGACTCTGGCAGTCCTGGCTGAGGACTCTGCAGTCCTGGCTCGCTGACGGCTCGCTGGTCCTGGCTCGTGACGGGCTCTGGCTGTCATGGCCTCCTGACGCCTGGCTGGTCATGGCTCGCTGACGCTCTGGCTGTCATGGCTCGCTGACGGCTCTGGCTGGTCATGGCTCGCTGACGGCTCTGGCTGGTCATGGCTCGCTGAAGGCTCTGGCTGATCTCCGGTCTGGCGAAGGCTCTGGCTGATCCGGTCTGGCGGAAGGCTCTGGCTGATCCGGTCTGCGGAAGGCTCTGGCTGATCGGTCTGCGGAAGGCTCTGGCTGATCCGGTCTGGCGGAAGCTCTGCTGATCCGGCTGGAAGGCTCTGCTGATCCGGTCTGGCGGAAGGCTCTAGCGGCTCCTGTCTGGCGGAAGGCTCTTAGCGGCTCCTGTCTGCGGACGGCTCTGTAGGCTCATGGCAGACCGGCGCTTTGCAGGCTCATGGCAGACGGGCGGCTTTGCAGGCTCATGCAGCGGGCAGTCAGGCCGCCGCTGGGCAGACGGGCAGTTCAGGCGCCGCTGGCGAGACGCGGCAGTTCAGGGCCGCTGGCAGACGGCATTCAGCGCCGCTGGGCAGACGGCAGTTCAGGCGCCGTGGCAGACGGGCAGTTCAGGCGCCGCTGGGCAGACGGGCAGTTCAGGCGCCGCTGGGCAGACGGGCAGTTCCCGGCGCCGCTGGGCAGACCGGGCAGTTCAACGCCGCTGGGCAACGGCAGACTCTGGCCGGCTGAGACGCACTGTAGGCCTGTGCGTGTACCGGAACTGGAGTACCGGGCTAAGGACACGCACCTTCAGGCTAGTGCGGGGAACAACAACAGGGCACACTGGACTCTCGTGGCGCACTCTAGCCTGGTGCGTGGTACCGGAACTGGAGGTACCGGGCTGAGGGCACGCACCTCAGGCGAGTGCGGGAGAAGAACATGCGTACAGGGCTCTGGAGACGCACAGGAGGCTTGGTGGTGGTTCTGTAAACGATACTCTAAATCTTCCTCCTCCTCAGACGAGGAGAGAGAGGGATCTGAAGATCAATGTGCAGCGAGGTACGATGACATAACTGATATTTATTAAACAAGACGAAGACGAAACGAAATACACTTGATAAACTACAAATAACAAACACGACGTAAGACAGACCTGAACATGGACTTACATATAACGTGAAGAACGCACGAACAGGTACACGACTACAAACAAACGCTACAGTCCCGTGTGGCACGAACATACATACAGACACAGGAGACAACCACCCACGACAAACAATGTGAAACAACCTCCCTATGTATGTCTCTCAATCAGAGGAAAACGAAAACACCTGCCTCTGATTGAGAGCCATACAAGGTCAATTAAACCTACATAGAAACAGACAACATAGAATGCCCACCCAAACTCACGTCCTGACCAACTAACACATACAACAAACTAACAGAAATAGGTCAGGAACGTGACACCTACAAACATTTACAATAGCAAAATCACAATCACAAGAATGGCTTCAGATCAAAGTCTACGTTGAGACCGAAGGGAGCAAGGGTCTTTAAATGAAAGATCCAGGCAGCCTCTCGTTTTAACAATAAATTGTTGAGGTCAGCCCCTCTCCTAGGGAGGGTGACATGTTCCATGCCAATATAACGTAGAGACGAAATCGAGTGGTTTTCTTCCAAAAAGTGGGCAGCAACTGAGTAAGTCGAGTTTTTGCACCTAAATGTGCTACGATGCTCCGAGATTTGTACATTTAATTCGCGCTTTGTTTTACCCACATCATTTTTACCACAAGGACAAGTTATAAGATAAATAACTGCCTTAGTGGAGCACGTGATAACACCTTTGATTGGGATATGTTTCCCTGTTTGGGGGTGTTTGAAGGATCTACATTTATAAGTGCCATTGCATTGAGCACAGCCGTTACATTTGTAGTTTCCATCCAGTAGACRTTGTGCAGGGATATCTTGGGGTGGTAAATCAGAGTTTACCAATTGATTTTTGCCCCACGAGAATACGACCAAGGGAAGATCCGAAAACACATTACTGAGACTATCATCGGATTTAAGAATGTGCCAATGTTTGTGAACGATTCCCTTAATTTGGGGTGGCAGGTTAGCATAGTGGTTAGAGCGTTGGACTAGCAACCAAAAGGCTGCAGGTTCGAATCCTTGAGCTGACAAGGTACAAATCTGTCGTTCTGCCCCTGAACAACCCACTGTTCCTAGGCCGTCATTGAAAGTGAGAATTTGTTCTTAACTGACTTAATTTGTTCAGAGCACTTTGAATAGCGGGTAGTTAGAATGCTTATTTTTACGAGACTGACCTTGAAAAAGGTCATGTCTCGTTTTGTTTTGAATTTTCTCAATGGCAGCATCAATCTGACAATTTTTGTACCCCCTCCCCTTGAATTTTCTTTGCGTCT
Source organism: Salvelinus sp. IW2-2015 (assembly GCF_002910315.2). Lineage (NCBI taxonomy): Eukaryota > Metazoa > Chordata > Actinopteri > Salmoniformes > Salmonidae > Salvelinus > Salvelinus sp. IW2-2015. The sequence goes on from NC_036864.1 coordinate 7,449,455, forward strand.
CAGCCATATTTCTGTCGAAATCTGATTGTTTTTTGCAAATTCTTTTGATTCGACAGAATTGGCTGTAGGGCAAACTGTTTTTCAAGGGAAGTGGGTGACAACTATTAGCCCTCAACAAACTGTTACGATCAGTAGGTTTCCTGTAAAGATCAGTGTATAGAACATTATCTTCACACAAGATCAGAAGATCAAGAAAACTGCTTTGATGTGTATCAGATTGCATAGTAAATCTCAAATGTTCAGAACAGGAGTTAAGAAAAGAATGGAACGCCTGGAGCTGTTTTGCATCACCCCTCCATAGAACAGAAATATCATCAATGTACCGTTTCCAAATAATGATGTTAGGCAACAAAACATTTTTGAGGATTGAAAATAGACTGTTTCTCCATGTAACCCACATACAAATTAGCTTAGTTAGGAGCCTTGGGGGATCCCATAGCAGTACCCTTTGTCTGAATAAAGAAATCATTTAGAAACATGAAGTAGTTGTGTGTGAGTACTATTTCAGCCAATGGTATAATGCATGCGCTGGAAGGTAGTTCATTAGGGTCACGTAACAGAGGAAAATGTTCCATAATTTAAATACCGCCCTTGTGTGGAATATTTGTGTATAACGACTCAACATCAAAAGTAACTAACAAAGTATTCTCAGGGAGAGGATCAAGAGATCCAATAACAGAGATACTGCTGGTGTCCTTTACAAAGGAGGGGAGCTGTTCTGCGAGTGGTCTAATAAAATAGTCAACAAAGGTCGATAGAGGGGCCGTTACTGCATCAATGCCCGCTACAATAGGGCGCCCTGGAGGTTTTGTAACATTCTTGTGTAATTACGGCAGAACAGTCCTGTGGTCTCCCTTCTCCTAGTAGGTTGTTTCTCATTACCTCTCTTTATAAAGTATATAAACCCACATTCAAACTCCGGCCGTCTCGTAGGCTCAACCTGACTCCCGAACAGCTCAGTGGTTATAGAACCTGAGTGTGAGTGTGAAATGATGTCTCCTTCTTCTGCTCGTTGGTTAGAGCCTTCTTCTTCATCTTTCTTCCCGGCCTTTCGGTCTGGGCCCTTTGCTTCTGTACTTTGGCTCGGACATTCTTTCCCCTTCAGATGTCCTCGGGGCCCTGCTCTCCCTCCCTCCAGTCGCTCATCCATGGCTTCCACTCTGGGAGATGCTTGCAGTGGGAGAGATGATGCCAGCCGGACCTCTCCGCTACCTGGATTGCAATCGGTGTTGCCATGGTCACCTGGAAGGGTCCCATCCATCTTGGCTGGTTCCATTTTCTTTTATGGACTCATAGTTTCACCCAGACTCCTACGCAGATGGTCAGAGCATCTGGATCCTCACCTGGGATTGGTCCTGCTGCTTTCTAGTGTGAGAGTGGAGTAAACTGACAATAGAAGTTAGTTCTTTCATGTACTCAATGTGATCACACTGTGCCTCAGTTATGTTTATCTGTCGGTCAGTCATAGGTCTCACTCCTGGGGTGTTCATTGGTCGTCTTGTTAACATTTCATAAGGTGTACACCCAATACCTTTGTTAAGGCTGGTGCTCATTTTCATGAGGACAAGGGGCAATCCCTCTACCCATGTCATTCCTGTGGAATGGCATAGTTTGGCAAGGGAGCCTTTCAGGGTCTGATTAGCCCTCTCAGTAACTCCCGTTACTCCGCGGGTGATAGATAGACACAAACTTCTGGTCAACACACATCATTTTGGCCATTTGGGCAACCACATCTCCTATGAGATGGGTCCCATTGTCTGCAGACAAAACCTCAGGCACTTCGAACCTGAGTATAATTTCCCTGACTAGCAATTTTGCAACTGTTCGCGCATCGCAGTTGGTGGTGGGAAATGCTTCCACCCACCTGTTAAACCTGTCAATTATCACCAGGCAGCATCTCTTTCTTTCTTTTTGCTCTACCATGTCTATGAAATCCATAGCAAGGCGGATATAAGATCCTTTTGGAGTGGGGAACTTCCCTGGTTGCAGTGGAGGTCCCTTGTCTATGTTATATAATAAGTATGTCACGCAACAATAAATTAACTATTTTACATGCTGATTCAAATTCGGGCAAAACCATTGGGCCGAAATCTTCTCCTCCACCATGTCCCCCCTTGACGAATGGCTCACTCCATGAGCCAATCGGCAAACAGTAGAGATCATGGTTGATGGTAAACAGGGTATGCCAGGCAAAAGATGTAGCCATAAGCCAGACCTGTTAATAAACCCTCTTGCTCTCCAAACCCCACTCCATGACAAACAACACCCAATAGCATATGCTGAGTCTGAGTAGAAAGTAAGGGCCTTCCCTTCCCCCAATTCACAAGCTGTGTTCAGAGCTAATAAATATGCCTGTTGCGCTGATAAATGTTCTGGTAGGGGCGGTATAACCTCAATATCACCTTCCACATCTACTACAGCAAATCCTACATGTTTCTTCCCTGTGCTTTGATCTATATAAGCAGAACCATCAACGAACAGCACCACGTCAGAGTCAAGCAGAGGTTCATCAAACAAGTCTTTGTTCAGTACACATTCCTGGGCTGTCCCGATGCCCCTGTTATTGTTACTGATGATTTTCTCAAGGAAGCCCAAACAACTTGTCCAGGTTTGCCTAAACAGGAACAGTGAGCTCTAGTGTCTATTATAAATGGTAGGTCATGTCCATTAACATTAAGAGTAACCATTGGCTCTTCTCTTCCATCATTGAATTCATACTGGGGACACTGGAGCAGGGGTGTCGGGCACCTTCATTGTTGATTCTGAGGGATATAATAACTGTTGGTGTTCTGATTTCCCATTGGCCATGGCTGTCCTCTGTCATCAACTTGTCCTCCTTGTCCATAGGGCATAGGTGGCCCCTGTGGAGCATTTTCAGCTCCGGGCGAGTGGTACTGTGGCTGAGGAGCATATTGTKGCCAAAGTTTCCTCTTCCTCTGCATGGCCCAAAGTTTCCTCTGCCCCTGGTTATAACCTCTTCCTCTTTCATTTCCCCCACACTGCGAACTCACATGCCCCAACTGCCCACAGGTCCAGCATTGAGTATTGTTCCAGTCACGAATGGCCTTGGCGGGCCAACCTCTTCCAGTCCATGTTTGTGGGTCACCATAATGCTGAGTGGTGAAAACCACATACCCTGCAGGCACTGGGTTCATGGGTGTGACTGATGTGACTGTGAGGGAGCTGCAGACTGTGGATGTGGTGAGCCTGTAGAAACAACTTGAGCCGCCATCATATTGTGAGTAAAATCACTACTTCCTTTCTCGATCTGTGCAAGCTGGGCCTTCTTCAGTGCAGTGTCGTGTTCTCCTTTCACACTCTTCTATCCCCCTCTGTAATTGTCTTTACCATATCCGTGACTTGTCTGACCTCCTCTTTTAGCTTTTTACTTTCGTCCACATCATCTGTGTCCATTGTCTCTTTAATCTTATCAGCAATTAGCACCTGCAGATCTTCTTTCAACTTTCTCTTCTCTTTTCACAATGTATACAACAAGTCTTCTCTCTTCCCTTTCTTCCCTTTCTCTCTGGTCTCTGAATAGGTCACCCATGGATGGTAACACTGTTCTTTGACTTCTTTAATGGTTCGTTTTCTACAGACGGCCATATGTCTAGGGTCTTCCAGTCTGTTCCTTTTTGTGGAGTGAGTTGGGGTGTCGAGGGAAACTCCCTCCAGGAACTGTGCCTCCTTTTTTTCATCCAATTCTATTCTTCTCATGCCGCTTGTTGCTGCTGTTGTGTCATCCACCTCCTTCATCGGAGTCCCCTTGAGGACAATTGTGGTCGCTTCTCCATTTTCATCTGTCAGTGGTGTGAGAGAGTAGATCTGTGTATAGTCACCTGGGGGGTCCTCTGGGCTGATTTTCATGGGGCGGTGGGTAGTACTCCTGTTCTGCCTCTGTCCTGACTCATTTCTTTCCTCCCGCACTCTATTGTTTTCTCCAGCTTTAGTTTGGTCACGGTAGCCTTGTTCATGAAGATCTGTCCTTCCAGCATCATCATTCCTATCACAGTTTTTGATACAAGGGTACTTTTCTTCATCCCTTTCTTTTTGTCAATTTTTCTTGTCTGAATTATCTCCTTGACTAAATCCAACCTAGTCTTGTACAGGCTTCATTGCTCCTATCTCCTCATTCTGGTTTGACTGTGCCATGGTTCTCCGGCTTTTTATTTAGATAGTCTGCGTGTAATGTGTTGTCCAATTTCTATAGGGTTATCCTAAAGTGGGTGTAATATGTATGAATATGCCTATATAAATTATTCTCTATCTCCTTTCAGTGTGTGTTAAACAACAGTGGATGATACTGTAATCTTAATTCTACTCTCACTTAATCCAGGCTATAGTAAATGGTTCTACTCAACTCAAATATATTTCACACACAGGCCTCACAGAGACAACCGYGTGATATACTTCAATTCCTAATATTATATCTTAAGGGTGTAGAGTAACAGTAATATGTTACACACCAGTGCCCCCTGGTGATAGCGTCACAAAGTAATTTTCTATGAAAATCTCTACAGAACACAACTTCCTTGTAATAATTTTACTGGTATACTAAGGGTTGTACATTTCCTATACTGTCCTATGGTAGGAAAGTGTCACTAACAAATATGTTCAACCTTTTATTCAAATAACTTCTGTCCTACTCCTAACTTTTTATTCCACCATTGGGCCATAATCCACAGAAACAAACAAATGAAACATACAACGCACTATTCATAAACAGCTCAACTCATTCACTGGGTAATTGTCGCTGAATTACCTCTACAAAATAAAAAATAACTAGTATTTGGGTAATTGTYGCTGAATTACCTCTACAAATAAAATAAAAATCAATCATTAATCATATATTGACATCATGCATTTCACCAATAGCCAGTTATGTAATTTTTCCAATCTATAATTCAACGATGTCATATTCAAAGTGTATGTATATATTTTAGAGTGAGTGATGGAAGATGGAAGATCAGGATCAAGCAGATGTGCCCATGGCTGAGGCAGGCAATGACCAACGAGGACTTGCACACAGAGATGCTTTCACATTGCAGCACTTCAACTAGATGAGATGCATTTAAATATGGAATGTATTCATTATTTGATAATGTTTGTTCTGTACAAAATTCAAATAGTGTGCAGCAAAATTGAGTGACAAAACCAAGTCTGGTTTAAAATGTAGTTTGTGGTGAATAAAATACTCTCACTCGTGAATATCCAAGTGACAAAACATGAATATTGTTCACCATGGCTGGTAATCACACTTGTCTCATTACTGTATCTTTTTTGGATCATACCTCTCTCTTACAACTTCATATCCAATTCAACCTGTAGAATTCTCATTTTCATTTCATGTTTTTCCTTCAGATATTTCATGCTCATGAAATTCTCTGGCTAACTTTCATGCACCGTCATCTTCTTTGTTCTCTGCTGAAAGGTGGTGGCAGCATCTTATCTCAGGGATGCTATAGCAGATGGAGGGTACACACTCACTGTGCACTGGCTCTTCCAACCTGTTCAGATTCCGTTCCTCTGGAAAAAGAACACCGTTAGAAGCACAAATAAACTCATATGTTCCTTAGAATGAAAGAATAAAAAGATTGACAGAGACAGTGGAATATATTTACCAAAGGAAGTAACCAATTTACTGTCTTTGGTATATGTACCATTTGTGCGCAGTTCATCTGAACTGTCCAAATGGTCATCGTCTGGTATACCATCCAGAGGTTGGTCATCATCTGGTATACCATCCAGAGGTTGCAGGTGCTCTATTATTCCAGACAGCAAGTCACTCAATTCATCAGTCTTGTCTTTTGTTTGTGGTCCACCACCAGTAGTAAATCGCTCTCTTCTGATCTCTGCATTCTCTCTTTTTAAAGCCAGTTTAAGGCTCTTCCACAGAGTCTATAAAGGCAGATCTCATTCAATATAAGTGATGTCACAAAAATATGAATATGAGAAATGTGAAATACTGATAATAATGAAGAYATCTCACCTGAAGTTGTTGTACTCTTCTTGTGGTTACATTTTCATTTGCATTGAATTCACTACAAATTGCAGCCCAACCACTCTTTTTMTTTTGCTCAGTAGCAGTAGTATGGTTTTTACTTTCAATAACTGGATGGTTTGACAAAATTTGTTATAGTAGTGTTTTTTCATACTCACTAAAGTTTTTTGAACTAATTGTTTTTGCCTCTGCCGTTGTTTTGTCTCAAGATTCACACCAGTAATGGTGTTTATTTAATTCCATTCCGGGTTTTTATGAGCACAATTAGACCAACAGCATGTGCTCATACTTAACCTAATCAGGCTTAACCCAGGTGTTCTCATTTAGGCTTACTTACTTTCCTCCAGGACTCCATAGTCTCCGACTAACTAAGCCAAATTTAAGACACATTCATGAAAGCTACTTAAATGTCCTAGTTTAAGTAGTACACATTAAGGCCTACTCCTGGCTTAATCTAAACCCTGGCTGTGAAACCGGCCCAATATGCACTAAGATCACCCACACACTGATATCAATTGCAACCATATTACCACTCCCTAAAGCTGATGTCAGTGTTTACTTTAAGCCCTCTGGGGAGTATTATCTTCGGTATAAATTAAACCTAATAATTGAGCAGACTAAGCACTGATTTAACTATTTGAAAATCATTCTGTACAATTGAAATTAGGTATTTCCTCATTTACTACAGAGAATATACTGTGGCAATTTACTCTGAACATTTTATGAATGTAAAGCTCGTGTTTCTATACTTTTCATTTCCAATGAATGTAATCCATTAATAAAAACATGTCTTAATAAAGTATGGTTATCAAAAGGGGGAAATAAAGTATTCCTGAACTCCACATCTAAAATTGGTAACTTAAGCCAATCATGATTGAGTTTAAATAATGTATGTTTTCATAAAAGTATAGTCTAATCAAGATATGACAAATGTGACAAACTAATGTGACATTCTAATGTGTCCCAAACATAGATGGCTAGAATGTACTGTATTGTACTTTACTGTACTCTATAGTAAACTGGAGTAGAGTATAGTTCAGTACAGGAAAGTATAGTTCAGTACAGTCCCGTACTGAACTATACTCTACTGTACTATACTCTAATGTACTGAACTATACTGCACTGAACTATACTGTACTCAACTCTACTGAACTATAGACCTACTCTACTTTCTTGTACTGTATAGGCCTAGAGCACTATGAAAGAGTGTCCCAAACCTCTTTGCCAATAACAGCTAGTTTTCAGTTTTCCCATCCCCACTCCCAGACTGTCCTAGCAAGATTCCTGCTTGAGAAATTGCTCTCTCTAAGGAGCAATTTTAATTTAAAACAATCACCGTAAAGTACTTAATTGTTACCCAGAAATGCTTTGAAATCAACTTTATTTTTCCTCAATACATATTAGTTGTATATTGTATATTACATTTACATATTAGTCATTTAGCAGACGCTCTTATCCAGAGCGACTTTGTGAGTGCATATATTTTCGTACTTTGTAATAGTACTATAAAATGACAACAAAGTGTACTTCCATATGCTAAAATTACCACACTTAAAGTGTAGCCCACTTGTAAGACATTATTCAACCCTATGGATTAATCAACCCTATGGATTAAGGGATGATCACTTAATTCCATCCAGGTCATCAGGAGGGATCAGCCAATGATCTATAATATAAATATAGTATTATATGATATAAATAATATGTTTGTTATGTTATATGTTATATTATAATATAATATGAGGAAACATTCCGTAACTGCAGGTAAATCGTCAACCTTGGCTTTATAGGTTACCTGTTCAAACAATACACTAGGTGGCAGTGTACACCCTGTATGTTTTACAACTCAAAGAAGTAGTAGAGGAAGAACATTGACTACTTCAAAATGGAGTTGGCCTCAATGGCGCTCATGGTCTCTTTACCACAGCCATAAAGTCCTGAACCCCGCCTATTTCTACAATTTATCTAATTAAAATGTRATTTTAAACCTAACCTTAACCACACTGCCAAAATAATGCCTAACCTTTAATTAAGACTAAAAAGGATTATTTTGTTTTCATAAATGTTTACGATATTGCCTATTTTGACTTTGTGGCTGTACTAGTGGAAACCACTGTCGATGCTCTATTTTATTTATATTWATTTGATTTAACTAGGCAAGTCAGTRTAGGAGCAAAAACACGTGTCAATGATTGTAGTTCCAGTGTTTAGACTGACCACTTTGAAGCATTAGGACAGATAAAYATATATAACGAATAAGACATAAGTGAGCAGAATATCTGCTGAGCTTAGGTAAATGGACAGAGCTAGATAAACATAGAGTTGAACATTAGACTACAGTGAAAACATAATGTCAGCAGAAAATACATATATGGAAACCCTCATCAGACATGTAGACATTGCATGTCAGCAGGAAGAGGTATATGAAGCTAAAAACCAGACATATAGAAACAGAATGTCAGCAGAAAATGTAACAAAGAAACAATGGTTGTACTGGAAACACATGTAATAAATGTATTATTTTTTGTATCACATCCAGGCCCCCGCCACCATTATAACCTAGACTGTAGCAGATGTGGGCGTTAACAAGCAAGAACTGAGACTGGAAGATAATAGTGGCGAAGGGGCAAGGGGAGTTATTATCCATATAGAAGGAGGTAGCTCTTTATGCTATGCATAGAAGAAAGGCTATAAAAACAGAGGTCCGGGGCAGGAGAAGTCAGTCGTTCCGTGGAATTGCTCGGCTCTGTTACTTTGTGTTACTCTGTTATAAAGTCTAAACTGAATTTACAAGTTCTGGTATCGGTGCAAATRTTTGACTCAATATTTCCACAACATCAGGTAAGATCAAATTCTTATTTACAATGACGGCCTACACAGGCCAAACCCGGACGACGCTGGGCCAATTGTGTGCCGCCCTATAGGACTCCCAATCATGKCCGGTTGTGATACAGCCTGGATTCGAACCAGGGTGTATGTAGTGACACCTGCTGCGCCACTCGTGAGCCTTAACACAGGGGTTCCCAAACGTTTTCCCTCAGGGCCCTCCTTCCAGCATTGGGGAACATCCCGCGTGCACCACATCTACTTCTATGGGCACAAGTACTGTTCATGACAAACTGTTCACAACCCTCCTGCTGGTGGAGAGAATTTTACAGGCTTATTTCCTGCAATTATACACATTTTGTCATGGGGTGCAAATAACATTTAGCAGTTTTAAAGCACATTTTCTTGCAATTCTATAATTTTGCAATGTCTAATGAGTATACATGTGATATTTGAGTGACAAAAAAAACGGTATTTGACATGGGCTAGTTGATCTGGATATTTCAGACAAGTTATAAACAGCTCTCTAAGGTATGCAATGACTAACATGACAAGAATAACTTATGACGCACTACCCAGTTTCGAAATTGCACCTTGTGTATTCTACTATTACAACTTTAACCTAGGGGGCGCGCCCCACCGTTTGGGAACCACTGCTCTAACGGACGCAATAATAGGACAAATACAACGATGACATGTCTATCCAAGTCTATGGTTCGTTCCAGAAATCTCCCATAATGCACCGCCAGTGTGCTCCGGAACTACCCGGTAGTTCCGTACACGTTCTTATTATGTACCTCACGCGATTCACGCGTACYGTTTAAAGATGGAGCAGCCTAACACAAACGTTATGAATGGCGAGGACGAACATTTCAATACCTTCCTGTCTTTGCACTCCGCTGCACTACAGTCCTCAAGAATCCCTTCGCTGTATTGGAAGAGCTTGTACTACAAACTTGTCAACGAGGTCGGTAGCGTAATGGCTGAAGCTAGATATAGCTCTTGATCATGACTCAGTTCAATTACATTACACGTAACGTTAAGTCTTTGAACGAAGGGGAGATATTTGTTAAGATCCTTGACGCTTGAACATTAACATGCAAAGCTTGAGGTACGGTTTTGCAAACATAAGGACCTTTGAAATCATTGAGAAATCATTGTGAAAAACAAAAGGTTAAATTGATATACACCTTGATGGCCGTGTAGGAACAGTAACCCCTACGTCTACATTATTATTATATTTTTTTTTACCGCGCGTTAATTTACGGAAGACAAAAGGCGGCCACCTGTGGTAATTAGCTATCTAGCATGTTCCGAACACCTATACTATTTATACAAAAGTATCTGGACACCCCTTCAAATTAGTGGGTTCGGCTGTTTCAGCCACACCAGTTGCTGACAGGTGTATAAAATCGAACACACAGCCATGYAAACTCCTTAGAAAAYATTGGTAGTAGAATGGCCTCACTGAAGCACTCAGTGACTTTCAATATGGCACCGTCATAGGATGCCACATTTCCAACAACTCATTCAAATTTCTGCCCTGCCCAGTAAACTGTAAATGCTGTTCTCTGTGTTTGGCGGATGCCAGGAGGATGCTACCTTCCCGAATGCATAGTGCCAACTGTGGGGTTTGGTGGAGGAGGAATAATGGTCTGGTGCTGTTTTTCATGGTTCGGGCTAGGCCCCTTAGTTCCAGTGAARKGAAATMTCAATGCTACAGCCATCAATGACTTTCTAGACGATTCTGTGCTTCCAACTTTTTTGGAGCAAGACCTTTCCTSTTTCAGCATGACARTGCCCCCGTGCACAAAGGGTGGTCCATACAGAAATGGTTTGTGGAGATTGCTGTGGAAGAACTTGCCTGGGTTGCACAGAGCCCTGACCTCAACCCCATCGAACACCTTTGGGATGAATTGAAACGCCAACTGCGAGCCAGGCCTGATCGCCTAACATCAACTCCATATTAATGCCCATTGTTTTGAAATGAGATATGCGATGAGCAGGCGGCCACTCATGTAGTGTATGTGTAAACGTAACTCAGGAAGTGTAGTTTYGTATGGATCCATGGTTATATGGATCTGTGCGAAACTGCTACAGTAAGTGTTTTTTTKWAATTATTTTATTTTAAGGATTCTWKMTCGCTGATGAAAGATAAGGGCCATATGTTTCAAAGCCATACYGAAAGTGATCATTATTGATGTTTCTAAACGATGTGTATAATAAAATCAAAATCCTTGATGACAGGACAGGTGGCGCTGTATTGAACCCACTGCACAGCCATCTTGATACTTGATATGTTTTGGAAGCTATAGAAATGTACTTATTAAGATTTACATTAGTTTATTCTATTACAGGCACCTTAATGTACACTTAATTTATATTATGTGAGCTAAACATAATCATAAACCCCACCACCTCTACTGGACCTAGGCTAGTTAATATTAGTTCTGGCTCAGTATCAGGTCCAATGCCTGTCTGAATGGGCTCCCGAGTGGCGCAGTGGACTAAGGCACTGCATCTCAGTGCAGGAGGTGTCACTACAGTCCCTGGTTTGAATCCAGGCTGCATCACATCCGGCCGTGATTAGAAGTCCCATAGGGCGGCGCACAATTGGCCCTGCGTCACCCGGGTTTGGCCGGGGTAGGCAGTCATTGTAAATAAGAATTTGATCTTAAGTGACATGCCTAGTTAAATAAAGGTACATTTAAAAAATGTATGCTGTTTAAGTTGTTTTTAATGCAATTTCAAGGTTAACATTCTGTGCACGCTGTTGTATGTTCAATTGGGATTTATGGTTATCTGGCTAGCCTATCTAAATCTGCCCTTGCTCTTCGGATCTAGGTGTACGATGCAGGAGAAGTGTTTGGCGTCATGCGGGTAGAACAGGACGATGAAGGAGATGACGATGAAGAGAGAAAGAAGGCTTATCCTAGTGTAGAGATTACGTGTAAAGTGATTGTGACCAGGGGGACTGGCATGCAAGCCTCAGACCCCACCAGGTGAGGGCGCTGTAGTCATAATAAATAACCACCTGTTTACCATCTCATGCAAGTCACCAGTGCATGTCACCTACCACCTCACTTTTTCATAGATATGTAGTTGATTCTTTTCTCAAGGTCAAGAGCACAGTTTTTATGAGTAGGTGTAAAACTACAGATAGTATTGTATAAAGTGGGTACACTTATTTTCTTTTGCTTTGGTGGGCCTACCCATTTTTCTTTTACACAWCCCAGCATTTCACCTTCGTCTACATCTCTTCTATTCTGAGTCTGTCCTGCCTCCTAATCACTTCCTCTTCCATCTCCCTATCCTGTATCTCTTTTACCTCATGTCCTCTAATTCCTCCATCCTCCAGTATCTTCCTGGTTGACCATGCATGGACGTACCGCGTGGAGAGCTCTAGGCAGCAGCTGGAGCAGATCCCAGGCCTCCTGCCCAGGATGGCTTCCCTCATGGGSGTGGACTTCCACGGAGAGGCCCCTGACCCAGACGTTGTGGAGCTGGTGCTGGAACAAATGTGGAAGTACAACCAGACCTACCAGCTGGCCCAGGGGGTATGAGCACATACTCTCTCTCTTTCACGCACACTATTTCTTTATCTCGTTCTCTAACAACCCCCCCTCTCTCTCCTGTGTGTGTCCAGTCAGCAGAGGAAAAAGTGCCAGTCTGGTACATCATGGATGAGTTTGGCTCCCAGGTGCAGCACTCTGACCAGCCTAGCTGTTGCATGGCACCCTTCTTCTACACACAGGGCCAGCTGGCCTACACTGTGCTCTGGCCTCTTGCAGACCTGCAGGAGGGAGGTATAGACACTCATGGGCATGTGCATATACACAGACATTCGCAGTGTGGGGTTCTGAGTCTTGATGAATCCCGAGAACAAAATGACAAAAACACTTCAATTCAAGGTTTTATAAATGACGAGCCGTGACGAGTTGTACACATGCAGCATACAAACTTCAACACACATTTGTCTCAAACACCAGTTGATCTACAGTAGAGAGAGGGAAGTTTCATCAACCTGTAGAATCCATGCAATACTAATCATAATATATCTCAATGACGGAAGGGAACTACTGAACAAAAATATAAACGCAACATGCAAGAATTTCATAGATTTTACTAAGTTACAGTTCATATAAGGAAATCAATCAATTTAAATAATTTCATTTGGGCATAATCTATTTATTTCACATGACTGGGAATACAGATATGCATCTGTTGGTCACAAACGTTGAAAAAGTAGGGGCGACCGAAAACCAGTCGGTATCTGATGTGACCACAATTTACCTCATGCAGCGCAACACATCTCCTTCGCATTGAGTTGATCAGGCTGTTGATTGTGGCCTGTGGAATGTTGTCCCACTCCTCTTGAATGGCTGTGCGAAGTTGCTGKATATTGGTGGGAACTGGAACACTCTGTCGATCCATAGCATCCCAAACATGCTCAATGGGTGACATAAAAATAACATGGTTTGAAACAGGGTATAACATGGCTATATATAGGGAGTACCAGTACCGAGTCAATGTGCACAGGTATGAGTTAATTGAGCTAGCGATGTRCTGTACATATAGGTAGGAGTAAAGTGGCTAGGCAACAGAATAGATAAGACTGTGCCAGCAGTGTGTGTGTGTTTCCAGTATTCATGTTATGTGTATGTTGTGATGTTAGTGTGTTGTGCCTTCAGAAAGTATTCACACCCCTTGACTTTTTCCATGTTTTGTTGTTACATCCTGAACATTAAAGTTCTTAAATTGAGATTGAGTCTCAGGCATACACACAATASCTCATAATTTCCTGGTGGAATTATGTTTTTGGTTTTCTTTTTTTACAATAAAATGATAAGCAGAGATGTCTTGTCAATAAGTATTCAGTCCCTTTGTTATGGCAAGCCTAAATAAGTTCAGGAGTACAAAATTGCTTAACAAGTCACACAGTAAGTTGCATGGACTCACTCGGTGTGCAAAGCATTCCAGCAGTTGAGCATGGAGAAGTTATTAATTACACTTCGGATGGTGTATCAATACACCCAGTCACTAATCACTACAAATATGCATGTGTCCTTCCTAACTGATTTGCTGGAGAGGAAAGAAACTGTTCAGGGTTGTCACCATATGGCCAATGGTGACTTTAAAACTTTGTTTAATGGCTGTGATAGGAGAATTGAGGATGGATCAACAGCATTGTAGTTACTCCACATTACTAACCTAATTGACAGAGTGAAAAGAAGGAAGTCTGTACAGAATAKAAATATTACAAAACATGCATGCTGTTTGCAAGGCACAACAGTAATACTGCAAAAAATGTCCTGAATACAAAGTGTTGTGTTTGGGGCAAATCAAATACAACACGTTACTGAGTACAACTCTACATATTTTCAAGCATAGTGGTGGCTGCATCAAGTTATGGCTATGCTTGTAATCGTTAAGGACTGGGGCTAAGCACATGCAAAATCCTAGAGGGAAACTTGGTTGTCTGCTTTCCACCAGACACTGGTAGATGTATTTACCTTTCAGCAGGACAATAATCTAAAACACAAGGCCAAATATATATGCTGGAGTTGCTTAACAAGAAGACACTGTATCTTCCTGAGTGGCATTGTTACAGTTTTGACTTGAACATCTATGGCAAGACTTGAAGATGGCTGTCTAGCAATGATCAACAACCAACTTGACAGAGCTTTAATAATTTAAAGAATAATGTAGAAATATTGTACAATCCAGGTCTGCGAGACTTACCCATCAAGGCTCACAGCTGTAATCGCTGCCAAAGGTGATTTCTAACATGTATTGACTCAGGGTTGAATACTTATCTAATATTTTTTATTTTTTACTAATGTTAAAATCTTTGTAATAACTAAATGTGTAAAGGTAAGGGGTGTGAATACTTTCTGAAGGCATTGTACAGTCGTGGCCARAAGTTTTGAAAATTTAAGTCATGACCAGAAAATGACCAATATTAATTTTCACAAAGTCTGCTGCTTCAGTGTCTTTTAGGTATTTCTGTCAGATGTTACTATGGAATACTGAAGTATAATTACAAGCATTTCATAAGTGTCAAAGGCTTTTATTGACAATTACATGAAGTTGATGCAAAGAGTCAATATTTGCAGTGTTGACCCTTCTTTTTCAAGACCTCTGCAGTCCGCCCTGGCATGCTGTCAATTAACTTCTGGGCCACATCCTGACTGATGGCAGCCCATTCTTGCATAATCAATGCTTGGAGTTTGTCAGAATTTGTGGGATTTGTTTGTCCACCTGCCTCTGGTCTGGGGAGTTTCCTGGCCATGGATGCAAAATATCGATGTTTTGTTCCCCGAGCCACTTAATGATCACTTTTGCCTTATGGCAAGGTGCTCCATCATGCTGGAAAAGGCATTGTTCGTCACCAAACTGTTCCTGGGATGGTTGGGGAAAGTTGCTCTCGGAGGATGTGTTGGTACCATTCTTTATTCATGGCTGTGTTCTTAGGCAAAATTGTGAGTGAGCCCACTCCCTTGGCTGATAAGCAACCCCCACACATGAATGGTCTCAGGATGCTTTACTGTTGGCATGACACAGGACTGATGGTAGCACTCACCTTGTCTTCTCCGGACAAGCTTTTTTCCGTATGCCCCAAACAATCGGAAAGGGGATTCATCAGAGAAAATGACTTTACCCCAGTCCTCAGCAGTCCAATCCCTGTATCTTTTGCAGAATATCAGTCTGTCCCTGGTGTTTTTCCTGGAGAGAAGTGGCTTCTTTGCTGCCCTTCTTGACACCAGGCCATCCTCCAAGTCTTTGCCTCACTGTGCATGCAGATGCACTCACCTGCCTGCTGCCATTCCTGAGCAAGCTCTGTACTGGTGGTTCCCCAATGCAAATAGTCTGGGTAGCCATTTGATTAGCTGTTCAGGGGTCTTATGGCTTGGGGGTGGAAGCTGTTTAGAAGCCTCTTAGACCTAAACTTGGTGCTCCGTTACCGCTTGCTGTCTGGTAGCAGAGAGAACAGTCTATAACTAGGGTGGCTGGAGTCTTTGACAATTTTTAGGGGCTTCCTCTGACACCGCCTGGTATACTGTTCCTAGGCCGTTATTGAAAATAACTGACTTGCCTGTTATTGAAATTAACTGACTTGCCTAGTTAAATAAAGGTAATAAAAATAGAGGTCCTGGATGGCAGGAAGCTTGGCCCCGGTGATGTACTTGGCCGTACGCACTGCCCTCTGTAGTGCCTTGCGGTCGGAGGTCGAGCAGTTGCCATACCAGGCAGTGATGCAACTCGTCAGGATGAGGAACTGAGGACCCATGCCAAATCTTTTCAGTCTCCTGAGGGGAAATGGGTTTTGTCGTGCCCTCTTCACGACTGTCTTTGTCTGCTTGGACCATGTTAGTTGGTTGGTGATGTGGACACCAAGGAACTTGAAGCTCTCAACTTGCTCCACTACAGCCCCATCGAAGAGAATAGGGGTGTGCTCGGTCCTCCTTTTCCTGTAGTCCACAATCATCTCCTTTGTCTTGATCACGTTGAGGGAGAGGTTGTTGTCCTTGCACCACACGGTCAGATCTCTGACCACCTCCCTGTAGGCTCTCTCATCGTTGTCAGTGATCAGGCCTACCACTGTTGTGTCATCAGCAAACTTAATGATGGTGTTGGAGTTGTGCCTGGCTGTGCAGTCATGAGTGAACAGGGAGTACAGGAAGGGACTGAGCACGCACCCCTGTGGGGCCCCCGTGTTGAGGATCAGCGTGCCGGAAGTCTAGGATCCAGTTAGGGAGGTGTTTAGTCCCAGGGTCCTTAGCTTAGTGATAAGCTTTGAGGGCACTATGGTGTTGACTACAGCTCAGCGTTCAATGAATAGCATTCTCATAAGTGTTCCTTTTGTCCAGGTGGGAAAGGGCAGTGTGGAGATTGCATCATCTGTGGATCTGTTGGTGTGGAATGCAAATTGGAGTGGGTTTCTGGGATAATGGTGTTGATGTGAACCATGACCAGCCTTTCAAAGCACTTCATGGCTACAGACGTGAGCGCTACGTGTCGGTAATCATTTAGGCAGGTTAGCTTAGTGTTCTTGGGCACAGGAACTATGGTGGACTGCTTGAAACATGTTGGTATTACAGCATCAGACAGGGAGAGGTTGAAAATGTCAGTGAAGACACTTGCCAGTTGGTCTGCACATGCTCATAGTACACATCCTGGTTATCCGTCTGGCCCAGTGGCCTTGTGAATGCTGACCTGTTTTAAGGTCTTACTCACATTGGCTGCAGAGAGCGTGATCACACAGTCATTCGAAACACCTGATGCTCTCATGCATGTTTCAGTGTTAATTCTTCGAAGCGAGCATAGAAGTTATTTAGCTTGTCTGGTAGGCTCATGTCACTGGGCAGCTCTCGGCTGTGTTTCTCTTTGTAGTCTAACAGTTTGCAAGCCCTGCCACATCCGACGAGTGTCGGAGTCGGTGTAGTACGATTCAATCTTAGTCCTGTATTGACGGTTTGATGGTTCGTCGGAGGGTGTTGCGGGATTTCTTATAAGCTTCCGGGTTAGAGTACCGCTCCTTGAAAGCGGCAGCTCTACCCTTTAGCTCAGTGCAAATGTTGCCTGTAATCCATGGCTTCTGGTTGGGGTATGTATATACAGTCACTGTGGGGACGACGTCCTCGATGCACTTATTGATAAAGTCAATGTGGTAAACTCCTCAATGCCATCGGAGGAATCCCGGAACATATTCCAGTCTGAGCTAGCAAAACCGTCCTGTAGCTTAGCATCTGCTTCATCTGACCACTTTTTTATTGATCTTGTCACTGCTGCTTCCTGCTTTAATTTTTGCTTATAAGCAGGAGTCAGGGGGATAGAATTATGGTCAGATTTACCAAATGGGGGGTGAGGGAGAGCTTTGTACACATCTGTGTGTGGAATAAAGGTGGTCTAGATTTTTTTTTCTTCCTCTGGTTGCACATTTAACATCAAATCAAATCAAATTTTATTAGTCACATACACATGGTTAGCAGATGTTAATGCGAGTGTAGCGAAATGCTTGTGCTTCTAGTTCCGACAATGCAGTAATAACCAACAAGTAATCTAACCTAACAATTCCACAACTACTACCTTATACACACACACACAAGTGTAAAGGGATAAAGAATATGTACATAAAGATATATGAATGAGTGGTGGTACAGAACGGCATGGCAAGATGCAGTAGATGGTATCGTCATCCCAGCTCGAGACCCTGGGTCTCGCCCGCCCTGCTGCACTGGTCCTGGACTTCCTGACGGGCGCCCCAGGTGGTGAGGGTAAAGGTAACAAC